>NC_087461.1:13033181-13336212 GCF_036321535.1 Camelus dromedarius
GTCTCTCCCTCTCTACGGGACCATTTCATTGGTATGACACAGTATGGAGGTGCCCATCCTAAAAGCCAAAAAACCCTGTATCCCAGATCCTCCAGCCACAGCTTTGTATCTCCACCCTGCTTCCCAGCCACACTTCCTCAACCAATCTGCCTGCACTTAACCTCTGCCTTCCTCATCCCTCACCAGTCCAGACTCTACCCCTAGAACTCCAGCAACTCCAACAAATAGCTCCATGCAAGGTCAACCCTCTCTGTGCTGTCGGATAAGTCGTAAGTTTTGTCTTATCTTACTCAGGCCATCAGCAGCATTCAGAATGGTTGATCACTCTCTCTAACTTGAAATGTCTCCTCTTGGCTTCTGTGACATAATGATTTTTGGCCATCCCTTGCCAGTTTTGGGGGGGGTAGGGAGGGGGGCAGGCTCCTCCCTCTCTTCTGAACCTCTCAGTGTTGGAATTCTTCGGCACTCAGAACTTGGCTCTTGTTTCTTTTCTCTCCACCCTTGCAGCTTCCTCTGTAGCCTCTCCATGTGTATGGTCACACAGACCTCAAATTCATCTTGTCCAAATCCGGAGTGCTTGGTTGCCCACCTCTGCATCCCAACATGCTCCTCTCTCAAGTTCCCCATCTCAGCAGTGGCCTCAGCCACCCATAAGTCCTATCGTTTCCATCTCCAAAATACACCCAGCTGTTCCACTGCAACACTCGTCCAAGCCACCGTCACCTCTCATCTGGGTCCTTCGTCTACTCTTGTTCCTTTCCAACTTGTTAAAGAAGTAAAATTATAGAAAATGGCAGCATCTCTAATGAGCAGCATCTGTACTTAAACAGGGGCAGTAGGAGTGAGAGAGAAGGGGAGACATTAAAAATACATATATTTGGCAAGCAGGACAGACAGACTATATAGTAAGCCAGTGGGAGGTGGAGAAGGACTAAGAGGAAGAAGTCCAGGTGAAGGTGCTGTTTTTTTCAATGGGGAAAATATGAAGGTTTGGACTAGATGCCTTGGTCCTTGGACATGCTGAGCTGTGGATAGGCTGATGGATATTCCTGGAGGTATTTGGATGCCGACCACTAGAACCAAGCTTTCAGGGCTAGATGTATTGAGATAGGAATCATCCATTATAGGTTATACCTGAAGTCATGGAAGAGTATGAAATTGCCTTGGAAAAGTACAGAGATGAGAAAGTGACAGTGTCAGTCCTTCTTCTGAGCCACCGGTTGACTTCTTGTATCTCCCCTCTGTTTCTTTCAAGACCCAAGTCCTCATTTCTCCCATCTTCCCAGCTGCACAACACTTTGCATTGTCCCCTGGCTCTTCCCTCCCCAGGATGCCTGCAGCATGAAACACAGTGTCCCGTGTACCTTTTCAGCCCTGTTATTCACAAAAATAAGCACATACATCCACTTTCTTGATAAGGGATTTGTTGCTGAACATTTTGGCACTTAATAATCTCCGGTTATCTAGACCTAGCAGGAGTGTGACAGCCCTTGACAAACAAATACGGTTACACCTCCCCACCCTGGGCATGACTTATCTGACATTCCAGTTATGGTGCACGAAGCCAAGAATCTCAAACCAGCAGAAAGAACCTTTCAGCCATCAAAGTAATGGTAGCATCTAGGCACTAAAACTGGGGTCTGTTTCCCTCTATTTTTCCTCTACTCCTAATGAGCTTGGTTTTGTGAGTGTGGCTGCTAATTTTTGCATTGTAGGGAAGTCCCACATGGAAGGTTCCATCCTGGAGTTTTGGCAGAAGGAAGAAAATCAGATTCCTCTGTAGCCACTTAATTTAATTTGGTCTTCCATCCTGGGTATTAGCATGGTGGTAAGACAAGGTCTAGATCGACAACTGTTAGAAACATGTTAATAAACTGGACCCCAGGTTTAAATAAGTCTAAACAAAATGTGAAATTTAATGCCAAAAAATGCTGACATAATGTTTTAAGTGGGATAAAATGAAGTTGAAAGGCATTCTTTTTGAGAGTCTGAAATAATCCGTTCTAAAGTCATTCCATTGAAATGATAAATTCACATGGCACTTTCCTTTAGTAACATTTACTGAGTGTGGTCAGCACTAGTATTTAAACTTCAGTGTTAGACACTTCACACTTGAAGACCATCTGTATTCTCAGGGATGGATAAGTCTAACTTGGAGGTCAAGGTAAATTTACTGAGTGCCCAGCCCATGGCAGGCACTGGGAACACAATGATGTCCCTACCTCTACAGGCTTAGAGTGTGATGTGTTTACAGTCTAGTAAGACAAGACCTGCATAAAAGATACAGAGCATTGCAAAGAGGTCAAGGTCAGGTGCCTTGGAGTGGAGTTGCATATACGTTAAATGCTACAGGATTTCACAGCAGGGAGAATCTGGTGGGTTACAGTAAGAGTGGTTGGGGAATAATTTTTTCCTTCCAACAGCAGCTGCCAGGAACCTGGGTGCCCTCCTTGTCGGACTTCTTGCCCCACTCAAATGGCTTCACCCTCAGGAGCTTTTCCATCAACCTGCTCCTTCCTCTTCTCAACCCCTCACCAGGCAGTTCTCAGTCCCTTCTCTGGAACACAGACACTTCTGTTCTTTCTTCTTCACTCTGCTCAAGTACCTGGGGTATATTGCAGCTGTTGTTGGCATGTCTGCTCCCCCTCGAGATTCTGATCTTGTTGAGACTGTAAGTTTTGTCTGGTTCATCTTGAAATCCATCCTGCCCCGATGTAGTACCTAGAATATTGATAGGGTCCCCCCAGAAAGTGTTTCTTGCCTGAGTGAACAGAGATACGAATGAATTCACAAGGCATGCGTTGAGCCCTGCAGAAAGTTTGCAACCTTACATTTTTAAATCAATAAAATAAAGACCTGTATCATGCAGGTGGTAATCAAAAAATAAAGAAAATTAAGTAGCCCAGAGAAAAGGAGTTCTCACACCTCACTCAGTGTGTCTCAGAGTTACTTAACTGTTAAATACATGGATAATATAAACTCACCCCAGATTTAATAAGTCTGCATCTCAGAGCATGAGACCTGGGCAGCTGATATATATGATTTAACATTCCCTACCTGGGTGATGTACCAGCAAGTTTGAGAATCATCATGAGACATGAATATCTTATTAACTTGATGTCTTTGGGAATGAGGTGCTGCATACTGGTTTTATAGATAACTGGTCCTGGCTCTTGTGAACAGATATTTTAAATTTTGAAGGAAGTGTATGTAAAATGCTCTCTTGCCTTCTTAAACCAAAGTGCCAAGCATAGTTTGGTATTGCCCTTGGGAGTTCAGGGTCAGCTCTATGGACATCACCATTGGATGTCTTGGGTTTTCTCATTCCTTCTTTCATGCCAGTCTGTCAGTTATCCCAGCTCCTGACATCACTGTTATGTTACTAATATTTCCGCCTCTCTTGTGCCATCTTACATATTGCTTTTCTTAAAAGTTGAGGTATAATTGACGTACTAGTCTCAAGTGTACAACATAATGATTCGATATTTGTATACATTTCAAAATGATCACCACCACAAATCTAATTCACCTCCATCACCATCATCATATTACTTTTAATATGCTATTGGCTAGGACAACAGATAACCCAACTTGTCAGCAATTATATTTTGAATGAAAATCAGTGTCATGGATTTGAGTGACTTTATAAAAAAAAAACAAAAAATGATTTTGGGTGCTCTACGGCTCTTTTGCTCACTTCTGGCTAATTTTTGAAACCAACCCAAACCTAGAAGTCTGACCCTAAGTAGGGAGTTCATGCAATTACTTTAGAAGAGAGTACAAGTAGTTTGTTTCTAACCTCCTTATTTTATATTCGAGGAAACTGAGGCTTAGAGAGATTTCATGACTTTCCTAAGATGGAGAGTTATTGTTAATAAACCAGGTTCAATAGAATTTGCATGATTTGAGCCAGGAGTCACTATAAAATCTTAACTATATCCATGGAAGGAGTATCTAGTTACCAGTAAGAATCAGTTTAATGGTTAGTACAGTTTCTCTGAATTCCCCCAAGCACTTTATTAAAACCTATTTGATCACATCTGTGCTTATTTTTGAATTTTTTTCCCACCCTGACAAGGCATAAGTATCTTGAAGTTCTTTTGATTTTGAGACCTGGTTCTTTGGATCTTTGTTTGTAGCCCAAAAATTTAAACATGCTTAATATTTTTTTTTTTGCTTTGTCATACTATAAATCCATTTTGCAATCAAGAATTTATATGAAGGGAGAGGGTACAGCACAAGTGGTAGAGTGCATGTTTAGCATACACAAGGTCCTGTGTTCGATCCCCAGTACCTCCTCTAAAAATAATAATAATTAAATAAATAAACCTAATTATCCGCCACCAAAAAAAAATACCTAACCTGATTTTCACAAGCACTTAAGCTTGTCTTTGGTCTGGCACACAATAAAATAATAGCCTTTCCAGTGTTGGTTGAAATCTTTGCTGAATGCTGGGTGTGGAGGGCGGTGGTGGTGGCAGAATAAAAAAGATAAAGGAAAAACCATCTTCCCTGAAAGGAACTTAGTCCAGAAACAGACATGCCAATTTCCATTCTCCTGGTTCCAACTCTGGGCGTTAATGCTAGGACGGACACCACTTCAAGTCCCGCCCATGTAATGTGGCCAACAGTAAGATGTGAGGTGTCAGGCTTGGAAGTTGGTACAATGAGTATTTCTATTAGACCTAAAAATTAAGGAATTACTTGCAGAGGATAAAAAAAGAACAACTGTTCCCCTCACCAAATGTTACTAAAAAAATTATTGTAACATCTTAACCATTTACTCGTGTTAGTATTGTTTTCTCCAGGCTAGGAAGCCATTATCTTGCTACCGCTGGTCTTTATTAAACCGCCCTTAGTTGAAGCCTTTGGATTTTCCACTTCCTCTGGAGCACTAGTTAGCAGAAATTATGGTGCAGTGGAGGTGGAATTACAGGTTAGAGTCTGACCTCTGCCACATACAGCCGTATGACTTGAAGTTTGCTCTCTGGTTTTCCTCATATGCAAAGTGGAAGTCATAGTACTTAATTTACCCACTGAAAGCATTTGACATGCTGACTCAGAAGGAATCTTGAAATTTGCAGTTTACAATCAAAGCACAGAAGAAATGGCTAGGTGGAGAGATGTGTGTAGCAAAGGATGAAGTGTCAATAAAGATGTCTTATGAATTGCAAGTCTTTATGCAAACACCATGCACCCACCGCCTGACATTATAGCATCACCACACATTTGTTTTCTGCTTAACTGTCTTTAGCGTATGTATTGATAAAGCCAAAATATGCTCCACCCCAGAAATGCTAAATTCCAGTATCTACCTGTGTGACTACAGTCATGTCTCTGTTTGGCTCCTTCATGACCATCTTTCCTGCTACATCAGCTCTGTGATCGCACGTGCACTTTACAAGGATAGGTTCTTCCATTTTCTTTTGTGGACCATGCCCTCCTGGCTTCACTTCCTTTTCTACCTTCTAAAACCCCATGTTGACCAGCTGAACCATTTTTGAATAGCGTTTCCATTTCTTGGACATTCAACCCATCCTTCCACGCTACCTGCCTCCCTTGGTTCCGTGATGTAAGCCACCTCCTTGCCCTTATGTTAACGCAAATAGTAAGGGGTTAGGGGGTTAACAGAAGAGCTTTAATGACTCTGCTATCAATTAGGTCTGGTTTAAAATTGTGTCTGACACAGTTCCATCTCATAATAACCTTCCTGGTTTACTATTTTCAGTTTGGTTTTTAGAAACCAAGAGGCCTTTTAGGAAATCTTCCAGAAAGTTTTAGTCCTTCAGTTCTGTGTGTTTCTGAGTCTTCAGCAGAGCTTTGTTAAAAATGCAGCTTTTTAGGTTTGGGGAAAATTTGCCATTTGTATTTTTAACAAGCCCCACACCCAGCAGCTGAATCTGAAGCAAAAGCAAAGTTTCAGCATTACTGCCATAGAATACGGTCTCTCTTCAAATGGTGAGTCCCATTCCTGAACATGGGGAGATTGGGGAGATGTTAAAGTGGGAAAGCAAAATTTGCATCGTGTTCTCTGGATCAGTGATTTTTCCTCGAAGACAGGTGTCAACCATGGTGCTTTTAAAGGCCAAAGATGAAAACGATCCGTGGTTTGGTTCCACCTGCTGGCAGTTTCCTGCAATCGTTTTCAGTAGGGGCCCACCACCTCTTGTTTTTTTTTAATGCATCACAATAATTCTATTTCATATACTAAGGTGTGATACATCTGCAGTGGAAATAAATGCATGCTTTGGAGAGCAGTATTCCAATTTGTTTTAAGTTAATAGGTTAATAAATATAAAGGCAATATTGAAGTTGTTCTTCAAAGAACTTATAGAAATAGTATCTTATAAAAGTCTCTTGATTTACTACCAGTCCTTTTTTTTTTTTTAAATATTGCTACCACCAAGCCCTGAAAATAATGTTATGCTTACTTCTTCCCTCAATGAAATTACATTTAAATTCAGAGCCACCAGCACTAGTTTACATTCAGTTCAAGACAGCAAGCCCTAAAATAGCTTTAATGACGCATGCAAAGCATTTTCCTAGGAACAGACTCTGGACTTATTAGTGTCTGAAGCCATCAGTCAATACTCATCTGGTGCACTGGTGTGTTAGGAAGTGATGCCAGAAATGTGTGCTCTTTCCTGTCAGTTACACCGCCGCTCGGAGAAAGGACGCAGCTTGCTTTAAATAGACGAAGTGGAGAAAGAAATGGACTTTTCAGTTGTTTTCACTTCTTCAAAATGCTTATCTTTTTCTGGCTGTAAAACAGCAATTGAAAACTACCATATAAAGTTAAAAATAATCTCCTGAGGTTTCCAGTTTATTTTCCCTGTGTTTTAACCAGAGGGACAAGGAGCTGGGAGCCCCAGAAGCTGCTCCTGCCACACGACAATCTGTGACCTTGAACGAGACCCCAAATGGCCAGGCTTCATCTTTTCATTTTGAAAATGAGGGAGCTGGCCTCACTGGCTAAAGGCTGTCTTAGCTCTAAACAGCAAGATGATGAAATATTATTCCAAGATATTTCACTGAAATGTCTCACGTAGAAAATGGGCCTTTTAAAAATATATAATGTTATTTTAAAAATGCATTTCTTCTGTATAGTACAGGGAACTACATTCAATATCTTGTAATAACCTTTAGTGAAAAAGAATATGAAAATGAATATATGTGTTATATATGCATGACTGGGACGTTACGTTGTACACCAGAAATTGACACATTGTAACTGACTATACTAAATTTTTAAAAAAGAAAAAATATAAAAAAATAAATAAAAATATATAATGAGACTTTGAGGTAGGAAAAGGTGGGGGCAGGGGGGCAGGGAATACTGCGAATCCAGACCTCACCACAGCTCGCAGGATTATCTCATGTTAGAACTGAGGAACATCCGCAGACCTGTCACATCCAAGGACGTGGGGGACAGAGAGGCAGAGTGCTTTTCAGGGACTGTGGACCCTGCTCCTGTGGTCGGTATCTGGCAGCAGGCTCGTGAACTAAGTTACCACGAGTCAATCAGTGTGAACCATCAGGCTGTGTGAAGGTAGAAAAGGAAGACATTCTCTGGTTTCTGAGTAATTGGCAGCAAGTTTGGGGTTTGTTTTTTTAAGAGAGAATACTGGAAGGAAACGCCTTTTTTGTATACATTTGCTAAAGTATATATTTAGGCAATTGCAAACAGACTGCTGTTGTATTAAGGGACCTTATAGAAGGACAAACACTGCCATCCTGGGCAGGAACGTGTCAGCTGAGCCTAGATGTGTGAGAAAGGGCAGCATTTTATGGCATTGGGATAGAGGATTTCTGAGCCCCCCACCCAGAGAAGGAATAAGTGGCAATTAATATGAAACCCTGCAATATACCATTTGTAATATATTTATACATAATCATGCTTATGTTGCAACAAGATATGTTGGACATATTTTTCATTCTGTAATGGAGGTTCCTTTTTTCTTAATATTTCTGTTGTCTATAGAAAGTCCTCCAGGATTATCAGTAGCTATTCTGGGGCATTAAAAAGAGTCGTTAGTGGGGGAAGGGGTGGAGAAAATAAGGAGATGTTGATAAAAGAGTACAGACTTTCAGTCATAAGATGAATAAGGTCTGAGGGCCTGATGTACAACATGGTGACTCTAGTGGACAACACTGTATTGTGGGATTAAAATTTGCTAAGAGAGTAGAACTCATTCTAAAAAAAAAAAAAATAGGTAAAAATATGAGAATGGTTAGATATCTTCATTAACTTGATGGAATTCTTTCCCAATGTATGTGTGTCTCAAATCATCATAGTGCACATTTTAAGTAGCTTACAATTTTATTTGTCAATTAGACCACAATAAAGTTGGAATTTTTTTTTTTAAATAGAGGTGCTTAGGGGGAAAAAAACCCCCTCTCTTCAAGGCTGTTTCCTCCATGGATGCTCTACAAATTACTTATCAGCCTAAACAATTATGGGATACCTAGCACTGCTGGATTTAAATAAAATGAGCAAGAAACACAAAAGGAAAGATGTTAATTATAGTTCATTTCTCCATTACTACTTCTCTCAAATTCTTCTACTGCATCTGAGAGGGGAAAAAAAATCCTATAAATCTGTGACTACTTGAATGCTTAAAACTGTGGTTAATATTTAGCATTTCTTCTTTTTATTCTTATTAAAGAATAATCAGTTTACTATGTTGTGTCAATTTCTGGTGTACGGCATGGTGTTTCAGTCAGACAGGAACATACGTGTGTTCATTTTCATATTCTTTTTCACCGTAAGTTACTAATATTCAATAGCATTTCTTTTTAAAAGTAGGAAGGTTTAATTTTGTTGGATGAATAAAGATATAGATATGTATACGTCTGTAGATTCCTGAAATGTTTTCCCTGATTTTTTTCTGCCAGAGGTAAACACAAATAACCACAGAGCCCGTGATCACATCTCCTGACAGTCTTGTGCTGAGAAATTTCAGCAGGCATACCTGGAGTTCTTGGTAAAAATTCCAAGAAGACAGCCTATGGGAACCATAAAAAGAAAATTAAGAAAACTTCTGGGATCCATGGCAGGGACTGGTGTTCTCTCAAAAGGTGTGGGCACATTGTTATGACTGTCCTCTAAGGCACTGCATAAAGTACACAAAATAACTCATTACTTTTAGAATCAAGCACTGTTTTTAATTTTAAAAGTTTATCTCTCAGATTGTTATCTGTTAAACTTGGCCTTGAATGACTCTGGGCTATTTCAGATAAACTAACTTGTCCTGAAAGGAAAAATGAGTTATCAATATTTAGGGCATTCAAAATGTTATACTTTTGATTTTGTTGACATTTTCAAAAATTTAGTTTTACATAATTTTAAAATAGTGGAAGAACTCGAATAAATGTACATTTTTTCCCCCAAGAATGCCTTCTGGAAGGGGTCACAACTAACTTGGATAAGTTTATATGTGCTTAATTAGAAAAAAAAAATTCCTCAAATTTTTTGAGGATAACAATCCATTTTTAAATTTGTGTTTTAAATATTTTTCAAAATTTGGATTTTTTTTCTTTTTGGGTTACCAATCTGGTTACTTAAAGGCTGATTCTCCTTGACCCTCTGGAACAAGGCAAGCCCTTCTGTTTAAACCCTAACTACAGTGCATAGCCACTACATACAATGCATCTCCTCTGTAATTCTTATCACAAGTGCGGTGAATAATGTTGTTATAATGTCATTGTTTCTCTCCTGCTGGGATATCAGCCTCACAGAGCAAAAAAACGGTATCTCTCATGCTGACCTCCCAAGAAGAGGGCATATTACACATGGAAGAACTCAATAAATACAGGATAAATTAAAGAGGAAATTATTTGGTTACTGAGCTAGTTCTTACTGGTGTAAGTGGTTCAGCTGCAGATAACAGAATTCATAATTTTTATATCTCTAGCCTGTCATCTTAATGGCCACAGCTTAGGCTCCACAGTCAGAGCTAAGAGGAGATGGAAAATCTTACCCCCTGTTTGTGGGCGAGAGAATTGGCACATCTTTCTTGGGGGAAGTTTGGTAATACGTATCAGATCGTTTCAGGGATAAACACTTTTTGATCTAAAAATGTATGTAAGGAAATAACTAAGGATAGAATGTTTCAGGTGTATGCAGTGGACTAAATGTTTGTGTCCCCCGCCTCCAGAAAAAAAAAAATTTTTATATGTTGGAATTCTAGACCTGCAGTGTGATGTTATTAAGAGGTAGGGCCTTTGAGAGGTAATTAGGTCATAAGAGTGAAGCCTTCATGAATGGGATTAATGCCCTTATAAAAGGGACCGCAGAGAGATCGTTTGCCCTCTTTTGTGCCCATGAAGAAACAGGATGGCAGTCTGCCACTGGAAGAGGGTTCTAATCAGAACCCACCCATGCTGGCACCCTGACCTCAGACTTCCAGCTTCCCGTAGAGTGACAAATACATTATTATTGTTTATAAATCACCCAGTTTATGGTACTTTGTTATAGCAGCCTGAACTCAGAGAATACACATTTTAAGTAGTGCAAAATTAAAAAATCTCACAGTCGTGCAGGGGGCTCTTATGCACCCTGGGGATGCTCTGACCTCACCTGCCTCTTGTTCCATCCATCTCTTGTGGCAGTCCCTCTGCTCGGGCTCTCCCTGCACCTTGCCTCATGTTCGCTTGGGTCCCCACTCCAGGTCATCCCTGTTGACAGTGGTGAGGTGTCCAAGGGTCACGTCATCGTGCTCATCATGCTGGGTTCACAAAAGCAGGGGGAGTCATACCCAAGGGGGCACACCTTTGACCAGTGGGTGATTGAAGCAGTGAAATAACACCCTCCTTCTGACCAACTGTCCCAAGATACAAAGTGGCATCTCAGAGGATGGTCCTGGAGGATTAAGCGATCAGTCGTAGCTGGTGGTGGCCTAGTCAACCATGGCTCTCTTGTGGTTTCCTTCTCTCTCCTTCTTCGCTTTCCTCTCGTCCCTCCCCTCCACTCTCCGGAATTGCACTCCAATGTGAACACTTTGCCTCAGCTTCTGCTTCCTGGGGGCCTGAGAGGTTTTCTAATCCATTAAATAAGATGTATGATTTATTCAGTGGGTAGGCACAGCCATTAAAAGTAACGTGGAAAGACAACAGCTTTTAAATGAAATAAACTGGTTAAATTGTGTGTTTAATATGATACCTTCTTGTTTTTTAAAGAGCATATATTTAGTCTCTAAAATGTTAGCTACACGATTAAAGTCTAAATGACATTTCCTCTCTTTCGTTGACTGTTCGTAGTTAAGTTTTTAAAGGGGAAGCTCAGTGTGGTATATATTTTATAAGAATTTCAACTAGGAAATATGAAAGAAACAAATGTAAATGCTGTAATCAAGAAACTCTGAATTTAAATTATTTGAAGAGCAGTCACAAATATGAACTAGTGAAACATTATGAGAAGTTGTGAAATAAGTAAACTTTACAGTGTTCCTTGGAATATCATGATGTGTCACAGGAATTTCGGGGTAACTTAGAGAATGAGTAGAAATAAATAAAAACGAGAGTGCTACAGAAGAGGCTGTGGTCTGTCTCGATGACAGTTCAGCGACTACAAGAGAACACATGCTTTTGTAGCCAAAAAAGACCAGGACTTGGATCCTGAATCCTCACTTCCTAGACGCATGACCATGGGCTTTTATGGAGACTAAAAGAGAGATGGTTAAGCCCAGTTGCTTTTATGCAGTAAGTACTCAATGAATTAAGGCAGTTATTAATTGCCTAATATTTGAGAAAATCAGTTTGTTTACCAAGCTAAGTCGTATCTTTCTACTGCTGCAGATATGCCCAAGGAAGTCAAGTAGATACTTCATTCACACCCAATAGCCAGCTGCTTCCTCTGATGCCTTGACTCACAGGAAGCCATAGGGGAGTTGGCTGTATCCCCTAACTTGACTGAAGATGTCTTGAATAGATATTTGAGATGCCTTTGAAGCCTTTAGAGTAACTACAGGTGTTAAAGTAATTAAACCAGGAGGCCATTGGACTGAGGTAGTGCTAATGACTTAGGAACCTTCGGAAGCACAGCAACACCTAAACCAAAGGGACTTCCTATCCGTGGATGTTCTCCCAGAGAATAAAATTTAAGAACAATCAGTCACCAACAGCCAATGAGGTTTTCCCACACAAGGGAGCCACTACAGCTGTAACCAGTCAAATCCTTTCCTTGCTTTGCTTCCATGTCTTCTCTGTAAAAGCCGTTCCCCCCAGCTCCTACTGATGGAGTGTCCCTAACCACTTGTAGGGTGGTGCTGCCTGATTTGAATCAATGTTTGCTCAGATAAAACCATGAAAGTGTCTATATGCCTCGGTTTATCTTTGAATCCAGGTTATTGTCAGAGTTCAGTTGTAGATGTTCAAATGATAACATTGCATCTAAAAATACAACCCTGGCAATATTCAGCATTTGTCATGATCAGAAAATTTTTCATCCATTAGGCTGATTTCTGCCTTCCTTCCATGTGGACCCGTGGGTCCCTGTTCTGCCTTCTTATCATGCTGCCAGTCAGTCACAAAGCTTGGCTTTGGAAAGTCTTACAACAGTGGAGTGCACATAGCAACAAAGGTTTTACTAGTTTCTAGAGAAAAGTCAGACAGGATCTCCTGTTCAGAACTTGCCACCCACAGCCCTCTGCACTGATTTATTCCCTGCCAAAACATTTGGTTTTGGTCCTGGAGATACTCTACTCTGGTTTTCTTTTCTGTTTAAGAAAAGCAAAACACTTCGTGTGAAATAAACAATAACAAAATCAACACATGCAGACTTGCATGACTTTCGATCCCTAGGACTGGGTGGATGTGGCTCAAACCACAGCTGTTGGATTGAAAAAGAAAGTGAAGATTACAGAATTAAAACAAAATATAACATGTCTCCCTATGTGTGTCAGCCTGTACTTTGTAAAGGCTTTCCTCGCGTTTGTTTGGAATGCTTCTTTGGAAATTCTCTGTAGTGTATAATTTTCTAAGTAAGTACAGAAGAGACATTTTTATAGCACTTTAAATGCAAAGCAGTATTTTGGAAGGGATACCACCATTAGTGCCTGTTATGTCTTTCATTCCCGTCCTTGTCGTGGGATAAAGTTATGAGCAAAAGCGTAGTGGTGACGTGTAAAACCACTCAGAGTTAGACTTCTGGAAGTTTCTGAGCTGTCCACTGTGGACTGAGGCATTTCATAGAATGTGCCTGGCCGCTGTTGAGATGGTCCTACACCATCCCAATTTTTGGTTTTTAAACTTTTGCACTTTCAGAAAATTAGAAATAGTATAAATTAAGGAAAAGCAGCTAAGAAATGGGACAGCGGTGTGGGCGAAGTCTAACAGATAAGCAAAGAGAAAGGATGGAAATGTGAAGTTGTTATTCAGGACTTGGAAGCAGCAGGTCCATTTAAAAGATGTAGCCAGCCAGTAGCCAAAGAGAGTGAACAGGAACATTTGAACCCAGCCACACAGGAATCCAAACTTCTCAACTGCCTTATTATATAAATATATTATATATATTATATATATTATATAACTAAAGTATTTTAGTCTGGTGTAAACACAAGCTCCCTGACTAACGTCTCAGTGGGCTTAACCCTACAGCATCATGTCCTGTGAAGTGTGCAGTGATGGATTTTAAACAAAATAGATGCTAAGTAAACACGTGTTAGAAAAAAAAAAGGAGTGAATTTTTATTGGCTTGGTCTTTTCCTAATTTTCTCTGAAAAGTATATAGGAGTTTTGGGTAAAGAGTCTTTCATTGTGGACAACTTTGATATCCAAATAATACAGGTGGAACTTGTGTTTTTCTTTGGAAGCATAGACCCTTCATATTGGTTTGGTTAGGGCAACTGTTTTAGTCTACGTGGGCCACCATAACAGAAGGCCATGGACTGCATGGTTTCAACGATGGAAACTGATCCTCTCATAGTTCTGGTCATAGTCTGTTTCAGGTGAGGGTCAGTTTCTGGTGAGGCCTCTTCCCTTGGTTTGTAGATGGCCGCCTTCTCCCTGTCTTCACATAATCTTTCCTCTGTGAGTGCCTAGACAGAGACTCAGGTGTCTCCTCTTCCTCTTAAAAGGATACCAATCCCATCGGATTAGGGCTGCACCCTTATGACCTCATTTAATCAAATATTCAGACCATAACAACAACTGAAGGAAAAACAAATTTGGGCTTTTGGGTGTTGTTTTTGTTTGTTTGTTTGTTTGTTTTTTTACAACAAGCCTAAAGTAAAAATCGCTTGCTCCCTTTAGCTCCTAAATAACTTAAGAACTACTGTTACCCTGCTTGGTAAGACCAAGCCATAGTAAAGTTAAATATAAACAATTCATTTCTTCTTAAGAAGCTGACTTAATTGAAAATTACTTCCCCTTTCTGCTAAGGCAGGGAGACAGCTATTTCATTATCCAGAATAAATAAAATCAAGTACTTTCTCGCCATATTGGTGGTTTCTTTCCCAGTGGCCTGGAGGAGTTGCAACGCCCTTTGAAGATGCTGCTCTTGGGAGAGACAGCTCCACTGGGGAGATGAAGCCGGTGCACTTTTATTGAAGGAGAATGCTGTACTAATACTAAACGATGTAAGGGACAGCAGACTGCACCAAAATTACAGATATCATCTCTCTTCTTCGTATAAGATTTCTCCTTGGATAAATTTATCCATGGATGCTTGCTTTTCCTGGTGACTGGTAATTAATCCCTTATATACCTTAGTTGAAGACCTCAGGTCCAAAGTGATAAATTCTCTGATAAGCAAATTGAAAGGGTGCTACATTCTCTCTCTGTGTAGACAGATGGATAAGTCTGTGTGTCATTATTATTTTCATCTTTACCCTGCATATTGATTCTGCAACTTTGAGTGCTACCTCAACCTCAGCATTCACATAAATGTTGCCTTTGTTTTTGTATTTCAATTCAGCTTTTTAAGGAGAGTCTGATATTTTAAGGATTACCATTATTTATTCCCCAAAACATTTCTGTAAGAGCTTGCCTACTTTAATTATCTGTTGAAAAGAAAAAAAAAACAACAGATATTCCTTATCTTTTTGCTTCATATGTAATTTGAACTTATTTTATATTGCGATTGTGAGTCATTTCAGTGACTTTTAGGGTGATAGTAGTTCAAATTTTGTTTTAAACATTTGCTCCTTTGTTTAATTCTAATTAATATAGCTATTTTCAATCTAATAAGTGTATATATACACTGTACTTACATATATGCATATTAATCATATAAAACAAAGTCCTCATCAGACCAACCTTACCTCTGTAATGATTTTGCCATTCAACTTTTGTGGGCTCTGGAGCCATGGTAACAGAACTTTGCATAGAGTTAGGTGCACCTGTAATTGATTCCTCTAACAGAAAGGAATCAATCCTTTACTTGAGTCCTTCAACAGTTATTAATGTATACCTAGCACTCTGGTAAATGCTTGGAGGCTGGCATAAAAAAATATATAGGAGTATAATAGCACAGAGAACTATATTCAATATCTTGTAAAAACCTTTAATGAAAAAGAATATGAAAACAAATATATGTATGATATATTACTGGGACATTATACTGTACACCAGAAATTGACACATTGTAACTGACTATACTGCAATAAAAAAAAATAGGGATATAAATCATTTACCTGAAAAGGGTTATAAATTCATGGAGAGATCAATTCAGGAAAGTAGATGAAAATGCTTCCAAATACATAGAATGAATTTGTATCTATACTGTAATACACACTTCTACGAAATTGCTGTAGAAAATTCAAAGCCAGATGGGAAAAGGTAATTTCAAGACCATGATATTTTAAAGGTGAGGAATGATGGGTTTAACTCTGTTATCTCTGCAATGATGCTCATTCCATTTCTGCATGGTGTGGCCGGCTTACTATAAACCCATGACCCTGACTCTCAAGTGTGCTTTTAATACAGCCAGGCAGCCCCACCACACTTCCCTTGTCTGACTGATCTCCCACGCTCTTGCATGACTGTATTGCGTTCTTTCCTCCCTTCTCAAACCTCTAATACCTTCTTCCCTGTCTTCACTCCCACCGCCCTATTCCCCTGGGAAACTGAAACAGGAGATGACGGTACATCACCTCAGTACCACTTTCTGCACTTGTACATGTTGCCTCCCTGCCCGTTTTCAGAAATACACTCCCTGCCTCTGTCTAAGGCTGTGTCTCCTCCTTAAATACTGGACCCCTTGCCTCCTCTGCCAAAGCAGAAACACTGCCCCAGAAGTTCTGTCTTGAGTTCATATAGCATCACTTTTTATTCCCTCTTTACTGCCTCAGTCCCATCAGCATCAATTCTTGTTAATGCTCCTAATTTTTTTCTTTTTTTTTTTTTTTTTTGAGGAGGCAGGTAATTAGGTTTATTTATTAGTTGTTTTTTTTTTTTTAATGGAGGAACTGGGGACTGAACCCAGGACCTCATGCATGGTAACTACGCATTCAATCACTGAGCTACACCCTCCCTGCTAATTTTCTTACTTTCAATAAAAGAATCTTGACCCATTTCTCCAACCACCAGTCACACCATTTCTTTCTTCCCTTTGTAGCCAAATCCGTTAAAAGAATTGCCTATATTCACCGTATCCAATTCCTCTCTGTCTTTCCTCTTTTAATTCCAATATGGCTTTCATCCCCCGCAAGCTGTTCCCGGGCTCTTGTCCGTGCTGACCTGCAGGTTGTAAAATCCATGCGGCAGTTGTCAGCCCTCATCTTACTTGACCCATCAGCAGGTTTGACACAGTTGATCACCTCCTGCTCTTTGAGACACTTACTTTCTGGAAAGCACAGGGTTAGCAGTCATTCTCCACTGTTGCTTCTTCTGAGGCTCCTTTGTAGTTGGCATGGCCCCAGGTATGTTGATTTCCTTGGCAGTGTCACCCAGTCTCATGCCTTTAAATGTCATCAGTGTGCCTAAGACTTACCACCTTATATCTTTAGCCCAGATCTTTTCTGCCAAACTTTCAGACCTTAAGCACTCTTCCAGATTCTACTTGGATGTTTGGTACGTCCTCAAATTTACATGTTCAGAACATGTAAAATTTCCATATAATCTATAAAAATAATTGAGTCACTATGTTGTATGCTTGAAACTAACATAATATTATAGGTCAACTATATTTCAACTTAAATGCAGTGTAAAATATTTTTATTTTTGCCTCCTAACCTCTGTAGCCTGCCCCACATCATTTGATCAGTGCCCAACCCTTCTCATCACTCAGACCCAAAATATTTGGTATCATCATTCACTCTTTTTCACACCCTCATCAAATCTGTCAGCAAATATGGTTGACTCTACTTTGTTGTAACCAGAATTGAACCACTTTTTTAACCACCTCTTTCACTGCCGCCCTGCCTTAACCACCATCTCTCCCCCTGGGTTGCTGTGAGCATCTCCAATTGATTTCCCTGTTTCCACTTCAAAGTCCCCAAAGCCTCTTTTCAGTTCAACAGCCATCAGAGTCCTTTTAACATGTCAGACCACATCACTCCTCTGCTGAAAACCCTCCAGTGATTTCTCATCTCACTTAGAATAAAAGCCACAAGTCTTGACTAGGACCTGTGAAGCCAGGCATAACCTGAGAGCTCTGACCTCATCTTTTGTTCTTTCCTCTGGTTCTCTCCACTCAGCCATTCTGACCCCCTTGTCTTCTTCCAGTACATCCAGCCTGCTCCCACTTTAGGGCCTTGGCACTGGCTCTTCTGCCTGGAGTTCAGGTACCTGCATTTCTCACCTCCTTCATGCTTCCATCCAAATCTTAACCTCTTCAAGGCAGACTCCCTGCGCTCCCATTTAAAATTGTCCCTGCTCTGTCACCTTGCACCTGGCTTTCCTTACCTTGTTTTTTTTTTTTTTAAAGCTAAAAATTATTTACTTTTTTTCTGAAATTCAGATTTAACTCTGTGCCCTGTATTTTTATTTTATTATTTTTTTTAATTGTAGTATAGTCAGTTACAACGTGTCAGTTTCTGGTATACAGCACAATGTCTCAGTCATGCATATACATACATATATTTGTTTTCATATTCTCTTTCAGTAAAGATTATTACAAGATATTGAATATAGTTCCCTGTGCTATACAGAAGAAATGTTTTAATCTATTTTTATATACAGTGGTTAACATTTGTAAATCTCAAACTCCCAAATTTATCCCTTCCCACCCCCCGTAACCATAAGATTGTTTACTATGTCTGTGAGTCTGTTTCTGTTTTGTAGATGAATTCATTAGTGTCTTCTTTTTCTCTCTTTTATTTTTTAAGATTCCACATATGAGTGATAGCATATGGTATTTTTCTTTCTCTTCCTGGCTTACTTCACTTAGAATGATGATCTCTAGGTCCGTCCATGTTGCTGCAAATGGCATTATTTTATTCTTTTTTATGGCTGAGTAGTATTCTGTTGTATAAATATACCACAACTTCCTTATCTTATTTTTATTTTTATTTTTCCATGGAACTTATCACCTTCTAACATATTGTATACTTTATTTTCTTATTGTATCTTTTACTTATGACCTGTCTCTCTCCCCTCTAGAATGTAAGCTCTTAGAGGACAGGAAATCTTAGTTTCTGTTGGTCACTGATACAGCCCATCTGTCCAGAACAGTGCCTGACACAGAAATAATGGATGGATGAATGAGCAGATCATTGAGAAGTCAAAAGTAGCTTTCCCTAACCACCTTATTTCCAGTTGCCTGTCCATCCTACCCCTGAGGTTACTCTGTACTCACGTAACTTTGTTTTATTTTATTCATTATTTGAAATTATCAATTATCTTATTAATGATAGATCCTCTAGTAAAATACAAGTTAAGCTGTGTGAGGGTAAAAACTAGAGATAGTAAGCATGTACTTAATCAATTCTAGACAAGAAACTTGACTTTCTCAAATCAGTTAACTGCATATGTAAATCTTATCTTATGACAAATATGTGATTATTTGTTTATTCAGTCTGATTCTGTATTCAGTTATCAGGACACATAATTGGTTGTTACGTTCTTTTTATCACCGTGGTTTGCTTTGGCTTGCTCTTAAAGAATTCTCAGACTACCCTTGATAGCTGATAATAAATTAAGCAAAGATTTTCAAAAAGTTCAATGATTGGCAAGTATTAATATGTAACAAATAAAGCAGATAGCTCTGATCTTATTCCTGAAAGTATTTCACCGTCTCTTTGACTTCCATTCTAAAACTCAATGGCTATATTCCCAGTTGAGTCATTTAAAATTATAGAAGAGTATGGCAAGTTTTATAGGAAATTATTATGTACAAGAAAATGGATCAAAAACTCATTAGAGTTTTAAGCTCTCTTCTCTGTAGTCTCTTAAAATAGGAATCTGGGTCATTTTTTAAAATTTCTTTTAAAAAATACTACAAGTTGGGAGTAGTTAATCTTTAAGACAAATCCATTATAGACATTAAAACAAACTATGGATTTTTTGTATGTTATTAGACATTAATGATTTCCCAGTGAAAACAAAAAAAATAATTTTCCATTTAGCATAATAAAATGCAACTATATTTAAAAATGAAGAAATTGATGCCTGAAAGTTCTAATAACTATTAATCATGATCAGACTTCTATTTTTATTCTTTTTTGACTGAATTTCAACTTGTTTTTTAACAGTAGGTAGTCTGTCATTAGCATGTTTTTAATAAACTGGAGGTAAACATTCGTTGTATCCATTAAAATGACTAGTTTCACTATTAGCTCATTAAATCGAGGTAAACATTCGTTGTATCCATTAAAATGACTAGTTTCACTATTAGCTCATTAAATCGTCGTTTAGGAAGAAAACTCAAAAGAGTGCTGTGAATTTGTGATCATTTATTTCATCCAACTTTATGACCAGAGTTTTTTTGGGGTTTGGTTTTGTTTTGATTTGTTTTTGAGATTCCACATACAGGTGAGATCACACAGTGTTTGTCTTTCTCTGCCAGACTTATTTCACTTAGCATAATACTCTCAAAGTCCATCCACATTGTTGCAAATGGCAGGACTTCCTTCTTTCTCTTGGCTGAATAATATTCCTGTGTGTGTGTATACATACACACATTCTATATGTGTAATGTATACATTACATATTCTTTATCTATTCATCTGTTGGTGAACACTTAGGGTTCTTAGGAAACACTTAGGGTGTTTCCATGTCTTGACTATTATAAATAATGCTGCTGTGATCATGAGGGTCTAGATAATCTTTGACATCATTTTTTTGTTTGTTTGTTTCCTTTGGATTTATGTCCAGAAGTGGAGTTGCTGGATCCAAAGAGTTTTTTTAAGTTAATTATCTCCTCCTTACAATAATTGTTTTCTGACAGCCTTAGGTCTAATGATTCTAGAAGACTGTGAGAGAATAATAATTGCTCCTGATAGAAACTTCAAACATATCTCTGGCAGGAGCCTGTGAGCGTCCAGAGGCCTGGCCTCCGTGGTGCTGATGGAGCTGCTTCTGGTTGTGAGAAAAGGCAAAGCTAGTCATGAAACCCCAGAGCTGTCTACAAACTGCCCCCAGACCTGCCAGATGGGCTCCCATACATGCTCCCTGTTAAGGACCAGGCCCAGGCAGAGAAAAGCATGTAGCATCATGGTGAGGGATGAAAGGTAGGGGTTAGCGGGCATGAGTTAGAGCAGAAACATCCAGGACGGAAGTTTGGGAAGGTTCAGTGGACTTCGCTGGGCCATCCTTCTGGGTCTTTAGGCTGCTGGTGGTCCTGAAGTTGGAGTGAGGAGAGGGTGGTGAAAACAGGGAGTTTGGATGTTGGGCAGACTTCTGCTGTACTTTCAACTAAGTGCAGTCATCCATAAAAAGAAGTCTGTCCTAAGATCCATAAGCCGAGTAAAAACTCCCCAAGCAACCACCGTTGAAGCCAAAGAATCTTCAGTGATACCGCAAAGAGCTGACGCCATGGCAGCTGCTCCCGGACAGGTGCACGGAAAAGGAATCTTTCCAAGAGCAGTAAACTTCCAAAGCGAACTTGAAATGTTTCCCAAATAACTTTAAGGCTAGTTAAAATCTGTAAAGGGAGCCCATGAAACATTTCACCATAAGGAACTTTCCAAGACCTTTTCTTACCTTAGTAGGTCTGTAATAGCCGGGAGCTCTCGGTTCTCCCAGTGCAGCGACCCTGGTGGCACTTTTGGAAATGATGAAACTACGTGTGTTTTAATATCTCAAGCCTCTTTGCATGAAATAGAGCTTTCTGTGTTGTGAAAAAGAGATGTGAAGAAAGAAAAGTCTTATCCAAATAAACCAAAACCATGCTTTGACATTGTTTTTGATTTAATGGACCACAAATTGATGGAAGGGCCAAGATGCAGAAACACATGACCTTTGTAAAGAATGCCTGTAGTTCTAATGTGTAAAACTGCTCATTTAGTATTTTATGTTTTTTTTTAATGGACTAAATTAGGCAACAAGGCAGGCATAGACCTAAATTTTTACTTTTTTTTGGTACCAACCTATTTCTGAGCATCTCGTAAAATATTAATTTCCAGTATTTAAATTTTCACCCAGACATCTAAATTCTCTAAAAAGGCCCATTTGAATGAAAAATGTACCTCCATTTGAGTGAATGGCCAACTAGTACTGCAGAAGGGAACTCGGGATTGAGTCAAACAATTGGATTTGAAGATCACCTCCATGGCGTGTGGCCCTCGAGAACTTTTTCTGAGCCTCAGTTTCCTCATCCAGGAAGAATGGTTGTTGCTGGGATGAATGAAAGGCAAAAATCTATGCATAATACACAGCACACTGCACCCTACTTCGCAGACATCCAAAGCTGTAGCTTGTATCATTTCATCCTAAGTTGTGCCAGGTACAAGACAAAGAAGGGCCTGGAAGAGGAGAGTAAAAATATCTTTCCATCTGTGTCACTTAACTCATTCCCTCCTTCTGAAATGTTATTTGAAACCAGACTGCAGATCGTGGGGTGACACGACACACAGCCTTAGTGTATGTATTGCGTCGTATTCCATTGTGTGTACAGGTACCACAACTTCATTATCCAGCCATCTGTTGATGGACATTCAGGTTGTATCCACGTCTTGGCTGTTGTAAATGGTGCTGCTATGGACATTGGGTGCATGTACCTTTTTGAATTAGAGATAGCTCATTTTTTTAAATCATTGAATAATATTCTGTTGTCTGGATGTACCACAGTTTACTTATCCATTCACCTACTTAAAAACAGCTTGTTGGCTTCCAAGTTTTGGTAATTATGAATAGAGCTGCTATACACATTCATCTGCACGATTTTGTGTGGACATGTTTTCAGCTTACTTGGGTAAATACGTAGGCCCGTGATTGCTGGATTGTATGATGAGTATGGTAAGAGTGTTGTAAGAAACCAACAAACTGTCCTCCAAAGTGGTTGTACCGTTTTACATTCCCACCGGCCATGAGTGGGAGTTCCTGTTGCTCCACATCCTCATCAGCTTTTGATGTTTCCTGGGTTTTGGCCATTCTAATAGGTGTGTACTGGTATCTCGTTGTTTTATTTATTTTTATTAAAGTATAGTTGATGTATAATATTATATAAATTACAGGTGTACCATATAGTGATTCACAATTTTTAAAAGTTATACTCCATTTATAGTTACTATGAAATATTGGCTATATTCCCCGTGTTGTACAGTAGGTTCTTGTGGCAGCCTTAGTGTCTTTAAAAGCACTTTTGTATTACTGTCTGGACAATGAGATGCCATTCTTCTACAAATTGGTACTTAATTGATCTGTTTTGAGAATCCGTTCAGTTTTCAAGCTGAAATGCAGCACACATTTAGTTCTATGTCAAAAAGGCTGCTACCACATACATACACGTGGTTTACCAGCCACCTTTAGGCTCTGTATCATATGCTAGATAGGGGGTACCAGAAAGGGCATAGAACCAATCAGAACTTTTCTGTTGGCACAGGAGAGTGAGAAGCAGAGACTGGCAGAGTAGTGGGCTTCTCCATCACATATCCAGAGACCCACCACCACAACACAAGTTACCAGGTAGAAAGAGACAGCAAAACTACATGCAGGCTAAGGCACTGGCCTGGGAATAAAGTTCTTAGGATATTAAAGGGGTTGATTTAAAAGAAAGACAGCGGACTTAAGGATCATAATGTCAACTCAGTATCCTAATGATTCTGTAGAACCTGTTATTTCAGGCTAACCTTCACCACCCTTTTATTTTTGTTTTCTCAGCATTCCCCCTTCCTGCTACTCTAGTGTTTGAAAAGTTGATCATTGTGTAAAAGACATTGTATTTTCTGTGGGGTCCTCTGCAGAGTTGCACATTTGAAATGTGTGTCTTCCATAAGTGATGAAACAAATATATATGCTGCATTTAAACTGTGTCCTCCAAGAAAGAAAATAAAGTCCCTGGGAGAAATGAGAGATAATGTAGCTTTTAAAAAAAAATCTTGGATTTATATATTTGTGGTCAGAAACTCTCCTGAATAATCCTATTTCTAGTAGTAAAACTGAGCCTGATTAAGACTACATCTTATTGCAAAGGGCATCAATAAGCTATTGCTGGTTGCAGTTTAAAATGGTGCAGCCCATTTGGACAGTGGTTTGGAATAGAATTTCAAAAGGTCTTGATAACTCATGGCTTACTCATGCTACCTCTGGGAATCTATCCCAAGGAAAGAATTCTAAATAGACAGAGGCTTTTGGTACAAATATTTTTTTCAAAGCAGAGCATTTATCATAGTGGGAAAAAAATGGCAAACCTAAATGTCAAAAAAAAGAAAAGGGCTGAATGATTGAGGTAAGTTTTTTAAATAATAGATTAAAAAAATGCATTGTGTGAAAAATACCATGTTACACTTAAGATTGGACAAAAAATATGATTATAGTTATGAGAATAAAATTTATATTTTTCTATAATTTCAGGAAAAAATGGAAATACCATTATATGATCAAGTATTGTGTTTCAGTGATAGAACTGTGGGAAACTTGTATTTCTGTTTTTTTAAGTCCGTATTTCCATACAAGGAGCGTCCCCTCTTAGATTATTAAATCTTGCAATGGATACCAAGGATTGGATTTCATATATTTAAGTCTGCTTCTTGTCTACCATGCCTGTATCCAGGGGCTGGTCCTCCTTTCCCGTTCTGCACATTGTGGAGGGATCTGAGTAACTGCACGGTCCTCACCTCAGTCCTCAACCCAGACAACAGTCAGATTAACCATGGAAGGTTTGGAAATGAAGACTGGTTCTTTCTACTCCAGTTCCTCCTTGTCCTTCGTGACCAGTCCCAAGGATGAGCTCTTTGAACAGGGAGAAGCCACTCAGAAGAATCCACGTGCCCATAATGTGAAAGAAACCCAATGCCAGATAGAACAGTACCTCTTCCCCACATTTCTGAGTTTACCTGTTTTTTTTCACCTTGTGGATTAACAGGTGTTATCTAGATAGAGGACAGACATGTATCTGTAAATTCACAGCACACCAAATAATGGAGGATAGCTTAATGAATGTTATCATCTTTACTGGCTGAGCGAACTCAAGGAGGAGAAATAATAGAAGAAAAAATCTTTGCTTTCATAATGCCCAGGGGCCACGACTATAGTTGCTGTAGGCATAAGCTATCTTCCATGGTTCTTTCTTCATCACAAACATTGTACCTTTTGGACTTCTGTCATTGATTATTAATTAAAGTAGATGTTCGGGGTGGAGGTGGCAGCTGCTAAGTGGTTTTCACTGAAATTGAAGAACTGGGCATTTCAATCCTGTGTTTCCTAACTTCCATTTGCTACAAGCTATTATGTTATAAACACATATTTCAGTAGTTCGTCTTCACCTTCATTATTTGTGCTTTCAAAGAGCACAGTGGCCTTTTTCTAGCTCAGACATGGATGGTATGTAGCTGAGTGCTTGCGGGTTTTCCGTGGTGTGAGTACTAATAAGCTGTTTTGCAATAAAGGACCAACTGAAGTGGGGAAGACAACAATTACAGCAATTATTCAGCGTATGGTTGCATTTTGAGGGGAAAAAAGAAAGAACACTATTGTTTCTTTTTTATTATTATTAGTATTATTTCTCTCGTCTTTTTCCCAATTTAGACAAAGCCCGTTGCATTTGCCGTTCGGACAAATGTCAGCTATAGTGCAGCCCATGAAGACGATGTTCCGGTGCCAGGCATGGCCATCTCATTCGAAGCAAAAGATTTTCTGCATGTTAAGGAAGTAAGGAGAATAATTAGAGTTTCTATCTGTGCGATTGTTCTTTTAACCTTGAAACATCCTTTCTCATTTCTCACTGCTGTGAAATAGCATTGCGTGTAACTGCAGTTGTGTAACATACACATGAAATCAGTGTCTCTCAAGCTTTTCTAATATAAATATAACATTTTTAATGAAGAAAAAAGCCACAGGCCTCTTGGAATAACCTCAGGGCTCCCCTGGGCTCTATGACCCAGAAATTGGGAACTGCTGGAGGAGATGATCCTTTTTTTAATGCTTAACTTATACTTTGTCTTTTAATGTTTAACCTTGACTATGTGTTCTTTTCCCCTGGTATCCCAGGCTTAACCATCTGGGGAGGGTTTAATAATAATATCTAGAATTCATGATCTCTCCTCCCTGTTAACAAGGTCTAAACTCAGGCCACTGGTGCCCTTTGACCTTCTTAGGTGGCAGATTGCTACAAGGGAAGGGGAAATGGATGGAATTGGAGCCAACGAGGCAAGAAACAGAGATCAGAAAAACCCCTTCTCCACCATGTCAAATGCCTCTACCTTTCATTAACAGTGACTCAGTGTGTTAATCAGAAAAATTCCCTCTTATCAAGGTCTATTTTGAGTCAATATTTACCAAATGCCTGCTGTGCAGAACACTGTACTGAATAGCCAGAAATTCCCCCTACATACTGTTCTCAGTGTGTGACCGTGACGTTGTCTTGAACCTGCAGGAGCTGCATACTGAAGCACTCTCATCTGGGGGATGTTATGTCCCAGGGAGCATGTGTAAATTTCACTGCTCAGGCACTAAAGACAGTGAGCAAGAGGTGATGACTGCCAGTTAGAAGCAGCTAGAGACAGAGCCGCCATTTAGTTCTTTAACTTTTAAAAAGTGACTTAATGTCTATTTGACTAGAAAGGAAAGACAGAAAAAGTTTTCAGGAGTACGGTGTGCCTAGAATCTCACTTTACAATGGGAAGTAAGATTAATCCAGGCCCTTCTCCCAATGGCTGATGCTTAAAGAAGTCAAAAAAGAAAAACAGAGTGGGTATCCTTCTTTGAAGTGTCCAAAAACAGACTCATAAAATACTCTTCAGTGGAGAGACATAAAACCAGATCATAAAGATTTAGGATACCTATTCCATGCAGAAGAGAGAAGTTGCCAGCATCAACATAAGCAGAGAAATCATCTGTGAACACCATGTCATGGTTATTGTGAAGCTGTTTGCCCAAAGGTAAATTTTGCTCTGACACCAAATAGTTCAGGTGGATTTCAGTATTAATCACTCACTCTTAATGCTTCTAAGTAATCTGATTACGTAAGAGGAAGATCTCTGTAACACTGCTACGTTCCTAATGGTCTCTTGCTGGGAAGACCTGTTACTCTTCGAACAAGGAGAGTTTATCCCGCTCACGGTGACACCAACAGCTGTGATGGAATTCAGGCCAGTCTCAAGGCCAGGAAAGTGAAGGCTGAGTCAAGCCTGAGAGGCCTTGTTGAGAACATCAAAATTCCTTCGCTCATAATGTGCTAGGGTCTCTTGACTCGTGGGATTTGAAGCATGGTTCGCTGTAATTGACATAGTATTTCTCTCCACTGAAAATCATTAATGGGGAAGAAAAAGGATTTGAAGATTTAAACTTCTATGCACTGGTTTTAACAATTTTGGCTTTTTTTTTTTTTTTAGAAATTTAACAATGACTGGTGGATAGGGCGATTGGTTAAAGAAGGCTATGAAATCGGATTCATTCCAAGCCCAGTCAAGCTAGAAAATATGAGGCTACAGCATGAACAGAGAGCCAAGCAAGGAAAATTCTACTCCAGGTAGGAGAAAACTATCAAGTGTTTGTGTCAAAGTTCAGATGCTTCTGTCATTCATGAGCTGTTGGTTGCCGTAGTCGACAATCTTTATTATGTATTAAAAAGCAGGCTGATGGTAGGGTTTATTGCAGGTATCACAAATCCTGCATTTTAAAAACTTCATCCAGCATTTCATTTTCATCCTCTTCAGGAGAGAATCAAATTAAGTATTATCATGAATGAAAATAGCTAAGTTCATAGAGTATTAAATTTGGGCTTCAGGGCAGAGGAAATTCCCAAGTCCTAATATTTTGCTTAAAATACTCAGGTATCGCACAATTGTGGTGACTAATCCCAGTGTCTGTAGCTGCCTAGCAAGGCAGGAAGATGTTTTAGAAATGACCATCTCACACATCAGCAAACAGGAGCTGTTGTGGTCTCAGTTTCATTTTCACTTAAAAAACTCAATTTTCAGTTCTACCTACTGCTAAAAACTTAAGGGAAACTCAATCTGAAACCAGTTAAAATTGACATTGCAGATAGCAGTTAGATGGGTTATGTGGTAGGCTGGGGCCAAATGATTTTTCTTAGGACTCTTATGGTTGTTCACCCCTCACCAAAAGAATCATTAGAAGGGCTACTCAGATGTGGAGTGATTTTTTTTTAATTGAATCCTATGCAGACAACTCCAAGAATATGGCTTGCTTCTCCCTCTGTAACGGGATGTGATATGGGCAAGTCTTCTCTTTAATATGAATAGTGAGGCTTCTGTTTTCTTAAGCTTATATTTTATTTGTTTCTATAATGATGCAAAATCCTTTGTCAATGACCATATGCTAATGTTAGCAAGAGTTTTTTCCAAGGGTCCACCAACAAGTAAAACTGAAGATGCTTTGGGGGTTGCAACATCCATCTGCATTAACTAGTATCTTATAACTCTGAGGCTCTTTTAGTTCATATGGATTCCTCCCTTTTTTGAGACCTCTAGCCCACATTTGACTTTTATTAATCCCTGAGTTATTGGGGACCCTCAGATTTTGAGTTGTATTTAGTCATATAAAATTAGACACATGTGGATCAACAAAGCTTGTGCTTTTTTCTTGCAGGATGTTGAAGATCTGATACTATTCATTCGATTTCTAGTGTTGCATTGGCTTTATTGTATATTTTTCTATTCTAAGTATTGATAATGGTACCTTAATAGTAGTTAACAAAATCTTTCTCCGCTTCTTCATAAACAAACTGGGAAAGGAAAACTGCTCATCAAAAAGTAGGAAGGGAGAAGTTTTCCCCAAAATTGTTAAGAAAGCATGAATTCCTTTGCCTCCCAACTGGGCATCCCTGGTCTAGTGTTAGTGATCAGCTCAGCTTTATGAGAACCTGAAGGAATGGTAGATATTTGAGCCTTCACTTTACACATGAGGAAACAGGGTAAGAGAAGATAGGGAACTTGGCCGAGGTTGCACAACTCATAAGATAGAATCAGGATGAAGACATAATCAGTCTGTCTGTAGCCTGACCTCAGATGGACTCACTGTGAGCTACACTGCAAATTGTGCAGCCAGGGCCTGACAGAGCAAGCATAGAATAAATCATTATTATTATTGCCATCTGTTGTTATTTACTGTATTCAACATATTATTTTGCTACTGCATTTTTTCCTTAAAGAACTATAAATCATCTGTATTTGAGGAGTGTAACATCTCATACCTTATTCTGAGGAACTGGGTTACCTTTCCTGTGTATAACCATATACATTTCCCTTTGATTTTTCTTGATTTGATTTTGCCCTGTCCCTTGACCTACACATTTGCCTAAGTATGTGGAAATGCTTTTACTGGGTTTCAGAGTTTTTACATTTGTTCCATCACGTTTTAAATACACTTTTGTTTGGAGGACATAAGTTGAATTCAGCCGTATTTTAAAACTCTGAAATATAAGTTATTTTAAAAAAATCAGCAGCAATCAAAGGCAGTACAATTGGAGCACAGCTCAAGAACATGGCATTTTTATAGAATTAAACCTGAAGGGCAAATTTGCATTCTGAATGTTTTGATTCTTTGCAAGGTTTGGCATAACTTTACACAATTCAAACAATACTTTGACTGTTATTAAAATTCAAAGAGAATGTAGAACAAACCCAAGCTGGAACTGGAATTAGAGTTAGTAGTTTAGAAAAAGAGAAAAAACAAAAAAGAAAAAACTTCTAGAAGAAAAAGTTTTAGTCTTGGTAATGGATATTCTTGTATAACTGCCAGAAAGTGCTTCTCTAAATACTGCCTTTATTACTTTAACATACTGTCTGGTGTCCTTGTTAAATGTGCTGGGGTATCTTTCAAGAACCTTAAAGAGATACAGAGGCCTTCTGGTAGTTACTTGGAGCTTTTGATGTTTGTCTGTTTTCTACATTAATACTGCCAGAATAATAGCAAATTCAGCCTGTTATTGGTATTTTAGTGAAACTCATATTTTCACATTCATATTTATGAAATAGTCAATATGTATAAATGTTTACAAGGTATTAAATATTACCCTTTGATGCATAGACTCTGTAACAGATTCTTTCCACTAGACCCTGGCTTGGCTGTGATCATATATGTTTGGTAATAAGATTGTCTTGCTGAAATTCCCTGTCACTCTTTTAAGATGTTTCTTCCCAGCCTCATCTCTGAAGGGGCCATTTAATGTATTCTTTAGCGTGCTGGTAGTACGCTAGTAAAAACAGAAATGCCACTGTTCCAGTTTAACTCCAAAGTTTCTGAGACACTGAAGCATGTCTTGGATAAACTTTAGGATTCGGTAAATCTGAAGTGTATGTTCTTCAGAACATTCCTAAATTAACCAAGTTGAGTTCCTCCATGCTAGCCATGCTTGAGAAGTGTTCCAGATTCTCTTTGAGGTTTAAATCGTGTAACACCCTGTTGAGTTCCTTTCGCGTGTCTTTTAAAGGTTGGCAAGTTTTCGTATTGCTGTGTTGTTGGTTTTTTTTTTTTTTTAATAGGTTGCTCATGAAAACTTGAATACTTTGTATCTTGGTTCACTAAAAATAACCAAGATAAGAGAAACTGCGCAGGAGCCAAACAAGAAGGAAACAATAAGTGTTGGTGTCAGCATTAAGGTTCCATGTGTTGCTTCCAAGAGGCTCTAAGAAGCAAAGGAAATCTTTGCTCTTAACCTATCTGTGATCCTGGCAGAGAATTTGAGGGCTGTAGAAATTACCCTAGTTTTCTTCCATTCTCTCAGGGCCTTTTAAAATTAAACCTTGAATTTGAAACAGAGACCATTACATGGCTGTTTCAAGTCCTCCAGATATCTCCACTGGGAAATGACTGTTTGCCGCCTGGTAAGCAAGACAGACTTAAAGTTCAATAAAAACACAATGAATGAGCATGTTTATTGAGCAATTGCAAATCTTTCAATATCTGAAATAAGTGTCAGATGTAATATAAATTTTTGCTTTACTCCAGTAAATCAGGAGGAAATTCATCATCCAGTTTGGGTGACATAGTACCTAGTTCCAGAAAATCTACGCCTCCATCATCTGGTAAGTCGGTAGTAAGTGCTGAATGGACCTACTGCATCTCATGCTTTCCCCAGTCTTTCCTAGTTGTGTGAGTTTACATAGACTGCGTTACTAGGTTAACCCTCAAGGTGTTAAAAAAAATCAGAAATAAGAATGGCCATGTGGAGTGAGGAACAACATGGGGAACTTTTGTTCTGGCTTTGGAAAAAAAAAAAGGAAACTAGGTCAGTGTGTTCACTGTAAGTTACTTTGATGATCAAAGTGATGCTCAGTTTTAATTTTCTATGCCACCATCCACCATGGTGCCCAGAGCATGTCATGGGCAATAAATGAATGAACGTTCACCATCAACCACAGTGCATTGTGAGGTGTTGGCCTCAATATTCAATTAAAAGGGTTAAAACCTTTAGAAAGGTGAGGAAAGGAGAATGAAGTGATGATGGATTGATTGGCCTGACATGAGCTACACCCAGGAGGCTCTGTGGAACACGTAGAATGTGGGCAGAAGTTCTGAACAGAAGAGGGAAACACTTGCAGAAAGAGTAACTGTTTTCTTTCCAAAGCCACGGAGAAGGACACCAGGTGGAATTTAAATTTCTGACAAACAATGACTTCTTAGTCTAAGGAAATATTGTATGAGATCTACTTTAAAAAATTACTTATTGTTTACCTGAAATTCATGAACTGATTTTTTGTTTGCTAAAGCTGGCAACTCTGCCATTCTGCGTAGAACTCGGAGTTCTGTATGAATAGAAGACGAATTGGTCGAATTGGATAAAAGCCCATGATCAGAGTCTCAGTTTGCTAAGAAATGCAGTTGGCAGTCAGTAAGATTTTAAGGATTGGCCAGTGGAGCATTTGAGCAAAATAATTCCATCTGATGTCTAGGAAGCTGGAGGCGGGCAGAGGGCAAAGACAGAAAATCATGCACCTGTGGAGAAGTTGAGGAGCTACGTAGTTGCACTGTGACTGCTGTCTTACGAACAGGTTCCCTGTTACTGATGAAGGTGCCTCCTTCCTGGACGCTGGCAGCTTTTAGAGACCACTCACGGCTTCTTAGTAAAAACTAGAGAGCTTTTTCTCCTTGCTGGGTTTTTTGTTTTGTTATGTTTGAGTTGGGGGGAATAATTAGGTTTCATTTATTAGTTTATTTTTTTAATGGAGGTACTAGGGCTTGAACCCAGGACCTCATGCATGCTAAGCATGTGCTCTACCACCGAGCTATACCTCCCCCCAAGAGGGCTTTTTAAGTGAGCAAAATCTGTGCCCAATAAGAAATAGTTTGGGAATGCATATTGATTTCCAAAACCATGTACTTACAATTAGCAGTAATTCTAAGCTGCCCAAAATTAAGTAAAGTAGTATGTCTGAAATGAAAAGCGAAGCCCTTTAGATATTACATGAGGAGGCTTCTGACTTCCCTTGATTGGTGGTGAGTAGACACTCCCTGAATGCACGGGCAGAATGAGGCTTCTCTCTGCTCCTTCTCAGATGTGTGCAGTTGTAGGGATTATGATACAAACCCTATACTGTTTCTGTGTGTCTTACACACTGTCTCGGGCATTCCTGAGGACTGTCACTAGGCTCCTGAAATGGGAACAGGCTAGTTCACACTGTGATAATACCACATTTTGATAATTGTCCAAAGCCCTGCCCAGAGATGTCAGCCCCACTTCTGTAAATCAGGAAGAGCCTTCCGTCCCCTGTAGTGGAAATGTAGCCTTCTCAGCCTTTCAGCAATGAGAGCCCACATGTACATTTTGAAGAATACGTGAGTGTGTTTGGAAAATAACATTTTATGTATGTAGCCAGATGTTAGTCATTACTAAAAATCAAGTTCAATTAAGAGTTTTATGTAATCAAGATTATTTTAAACTTCCTCCAAATTTTTTACAGAGACAGGGTTTTGGAATAACTTTTCTGAATACCAAGAGCAGAAAACACTGTGACTAAGGGGACTGGAAACACTAACCAACTACAAAACGTGTAACTGGCCCATCAGTCTCCACTATGATTTCCATATCAATGCTACGACTTACCTAATGGAAAACATCCGAAAATTCTACAGAGAGGTTCCCCCCACCCTACCTCCAGGGAAAAAACCCACTAATCTATCAAATGTGGATTGGCCTCCAATTATAACTGTCATCTTGGTTTCCTGAGGCCCTAGCTATAATTCCCCTCACCCATTGCTAGACCGAAGAAAAGAAACATTTGCCTAAACTAAATATACGTGGAGGTTCTCAAGGATTTGGAAAAGGAAACATTTCCACTTCACCCCTGGGTGATGAGGTAGTGGCTGGTTGGGCACCACACACCCCATATCTGTATGTGTGGTATCCATACATTTGTTGCTCCAGCACACCACTCAACTTGACCCAACTGTCTGAGATTAAATTAAATTTAGAGTTCAAAAAATGTTCCCAAGGCTCTCTAACAAGAAAAACAAACAAAGAAACAAACTTACTAGTGATGAAGAAAAGAAACTATTTTTAAATTTATGGAAGCACTTTTTCCCAAGTAAATACTAATGTTTGCCAAGGTATGCAAATACAAGTATGAAATTAACATCTCTCAGTATAAGGAGAACCATCTGATCCCAATAAAATATATAGAACTAGAAAAAGAGTTAACAGGCTTCTTAACTCTTCATAGATTTCCTTAATGTGTTTTGAAAGTAGCCAAATGTCTTAGAATCCTGTGTTTCAGAACAAACCCAGATGCTTTTAGGTTTGAGTTAACCAAAGGCAGGAGTAGTAAGCTAGAAAGTTCTCAGTTTGGGATTTTGAGCCCTTGGGTCCAAATGCAGGTAAATTTCAAACCTGACTCAGGCTATGTGGCAGGGGAGAGCCAAACATCTGGGCAGTGTCCCAGCTAAAGTTTTTATGCATTTCCACTCTTCCTTTAAATAAATAAAAACCATCTGCTGATCACAGCAGACGGGATTCAATGGGCAAATCATAAAATTCAATTCATGAACTTTGCCATCCTTATCCCGAGGTCCTGTCAACTCTGACAGGCAATTAGGTATCCTCAGTTTCAGAGAGGCTTTCAATGGGTGCGGTCCCTTGAATGTGGCCTTTATAAGCCCAATAAAAGATGAGAAAGGTAAAAATTTATGGGAGTTTGCCACCAGAAGGGAAACTTACTTGACATTGCTTAAGATGTACTATAGAAATAATGAAAAACTGGCCGAGGTCCTCTCCATCTCATCCAGGAAGACACTAATGACATACATCCTCCCTAAATTGGAATTCAAGGAAAAGCACCATCAGGTGGTATGACAGTCAGCATCAGTACAGACCACTAGGCACGGGGTATAATGTTTCATTGTACAACACATGCTGAGCCTTGTAGCTTAGCAAAATGCAGAGATGGGGAAAGAGAAAGGGAAGAGATGTTTACTAGGTATGTGTAACTGCATACCTGGAATTAACTCAGTCCATTGTTAACTTTCACTGGAGGAAGAGACTCCTCCATCATCTTCATGCAAGCAGTAGCTGATATTCGCAATACTGGGCAAACAGTGCCAGCTATTCACTCCATCGCAGCTTTTCAACCTACTCAAATGAAGAGGAACAATTAAACCAGAGAGCCTAGTTTTCGCAAGTCTGAGTGAGTCATCTAATGTCCATAATGAATTCAAAATTGAAAAATCGCGTGATGCCCATCAGATGATCTCCTGTCATTTGGAAAGGTTAGCAGCAGCTGTCATGAGCACCAGGGCAGCTTAGGGGGGCTCACAGGGAGTGGAAGCTAAGATTGTGCAACACTGGGCTGTCTGTTATTTCACAAGAGCAGTGTGGTCCTTAAATCTGATTGTAATTCTAAATTGTAGTTTTCATTAAGAGAACTGTATGTGTCATATGATGCTTTCCTGGGATGAGTCGATTTCCTCTCTTCTGCTTGACCTCAGCTACAGTGCAGCATCATTTGCTAGTGAGCTCCTCTCCATAGCATCTTCCTGAATCCTCACACTGAGGATGTGACCTGACTCGGGAAGCTGAGGAAGTGAATGAGGGCACCAAGGCTTGCTAAGGGACCTCAACCGGAGTCTCAGCCTCAGGGAGGGATGGGTTACAGAGTCCTGGAGGCAGAACTGGATTCCCAGTCCTGGCTCTGCTGAGTTGCTACCAAAAACAAGTCCCTTCATCTGTGAGAGTTTATCTTTTTAATCTTGAAAAATAAGAGAGTTGCCGTTGGTCATTAAAACGCTCTGATTCTCCTGATGATAAAACTCTCCAGGGATGGCATGTGGAAGCATGGTATAAACTTCACAATGAGATTGTGGACTTTTTTCATGGAACACTTAATTTTTAAGTGCCCTATTTTCAAGGCAGAAGAGTTGACAGCGTGTCACACCACAAACCTAAACCTCTCATTCTCCAGATGGGGGATCAGTGGCATATTCTCTTGGGTCTTTCTGCCCTTCTGTGCTGCCTCTCATGTAAATCCAGTGGCTTTATATAATATCATCGCAAGGCTCCTTATGTCACTATGTAAGGTTCATTTCATTTGGAGATCGTCAGATCCAGCATTTTCTAATTAGTCTTCGGTCAGAACTGCCTCTGGTGGGGGAGGGTGCCCAGAACATGAAATCATTTTAATCCTGTCCATCTTGGACTCCCCTGGAATCTGCCTTGTGTGTAACTTTTTGTGTTGCTGGATTTAGGATTTTCAATTCTCTCTGTCCCTCAGATGCCTCTTGCAATTTCAGAGAACCTTTTCACATTGCCTTTATTTTCACCCAGAAGCAAACACAATAAGGAATCAGAGTTGCAATGTGATACAGGTTTCCAATGGAGTTGCTGATTATCTGAACGCTGGTTTAAGATATGGGAAGATGTGAAGCCAGGTGTCCTGCCCTGTCCTCATATCCAGTTGATTCAGAAGAATACTGATATTATATTTGAAACAAAACTACAAATTGAAAACTTGTTTCCTTAAGAAATATCATTCGAGAGATTTAGCATGAAGCGGATTTGTCCAAGCAAACGTATTATGAGAGGGTCTTTCCGTTTTGTTAAGATTTGATGACATTGCATTCTTCACGGGCTTTAACCTTTAAATTTTACTTTGTTGACTGTGCTGAGCACTGATGATAGATCTTTTACTGTGGTTAGTTTTGTTTGCTTTTCATTTTATTTTTTTTTTATAACCTATTTTTCCTCTCCTGTCTACCTGATGATTTTTGAATTGTTTGTCTGTATATAGCTGTAGACATAGATGCTACTGGCTTAGATGCAGAAGAAAATGATATTCCAGCAAACCACCGCTCCCCTAAACCCAGTGCAAACAGTGTAACGTCACCCCACTCCAAAGAGAAAAGAATGCCCTTCTTTAAGAAGGTAACATGACCTTTCAAGCTCCCATCTGTCCACGCGCTCAACTGCACTGCGTCACATTTCTGGTCCTGTGGACTGTCTGCGTCCTTGATAAAGCCAATAACATGCATGCTTTGTTGTTCTTTGTTTCTCTTCCACGCTGCTGTAGCTAAGCAGAAGCAGAAATCGGTAAGTGGACATTGACATCAGCTCTGTGTATCCTGCCCCTGGCATCATTAGCATTCAAACCCACAGTTCTATTCGATACAGTCATGTCTGTCCTCAGAAACGAACCTATCAAGCAGCTCATTGAGTCCATGCATTTCAAACCAGCTCAGTTCAGTGAGTGACCTGTGAAAGCACCATTACAGTATTTATCCTTTTTGATGGAATAATATCGACCACCCAGGGAATTCGCTCCAACATTTCCAGGAACGGCAAACACTGACAAAACTCCATATAATGCACCTCTACTGTGCATGCGTCCTGTCTGTCTCTGTCTCTCTTTTTTTTTCCGGAAATTTAACTGATAATCAAGCATATGAAAACCATGATTAGATTCTGATTTATGATATCCAGATACATAGCTTGTACTAAAAAAATTTTTTTTACGAATTATTCAATTTTTAATTTAGTCAGTATTTAAACTTCTAATCCACTAGGTGCAAAATCTGCAGATGAACAAGACCATTGGAAAACTGCAGGCTTGTTTTGGCGGTTTACTGTGAGTTTTTCCTATTGTCCTATCTAAATACTCTCCCAATGTTCTTGCCTCCTTCATCACTCAGATGTCAGCATCTCACCTGTCGGATGATGGGGGTGGCTGTGCGTAGAGCCTTTGCCACTGGCCAACCAAGATGCTACCCAGTGATGCTCCTTGTCCCCCCGACTAGAAACGAGGGTATTCATGAGCTCTCTTTTACTCCAAAGTCTGTTTTCTCCCAGCACATTTTGTAACTCTGAAACATTATTTTTTAAAGATGCCTCCCCTCCAATTCCCATTCTTTCCCTTCTTTTACACACCACTTTCCACCGCCTACCGCGCTTTTAAAGTCATTCTCCCTGATGTCAGCAAAGTCCGGCACAACCATGAGTCTATCGCAACATGTAGGTGTGCAGTAAAATCCACTCTGCCTTAAACTCTCAATGCCCTGAACTCTTTTCCTCTGCGCACAAGTGTTCTGCTCCCTGGAGGAACTCTCAGGTCATCAGCGAGGTGTCAGATGCTGAACTGTGTTTTGTTTTGGTTTTTTAAAAATAAATTATGGTTGATTTAATCATGGAAAGCCTAGCCACTCCAGGCAAAAATTAAAACACGTGGATTTTTGTATTAACACCGTAAGCCCCAGCTTGATGTACATACGTGCACAACAGCAGGTCCATTTCTCTGGTCCTGTCTTCTTGTCCCACCTAAAACTTGCAGCCAAGTTTTGACTAACAGCATTTATAGCCGCAGAAGGCTGGAAATTCAGCATCGCTCAGCTGCTCTGGGCTTTACAGAACAGTAACGCGAACTAAAACCACATTCATCAAGATAGAGTGTTTTGAAGTTTGCTGACTCTCAAATTCCAAAACTTTAAAAATCTTTCTTATAATTTTTCCACTCAATAATCCAAACTAATTAAATTTAGCAGGGAAGGATAGCTAACAATGATGGAGTCATTATCAATAGGGCACAGAGTACCACTATTCCATCAAATAAGGTAATTTCTGTAGTACCCTATTGATTAAGAAGCTGATTGACTACCAGCATGGGTAACCCTTTGCTAGTTGGCAGTCACCAATCAAAGGAATTGAAGATCTATCAAATAATGGGCCACTTAATATTTAAAGACATGAAATAAAATTTCTTGGGAGCTGGGACTAAAATACAGGCAACTTACATTCCTCGTTGTTGTAACGGTGGGAAAGGTCTTCTCAGACGGCAGAGTTACAAGGACTTGGCTTCTAAACATTTTCAGCATAATCCCAGGTGGTAGCAATGTCGTAATTTAATGAACATGCTTATGATGCCTTCGGCACTGGTATTCATTCTTCTCATGTTATCGATTATGTGGTCAACTTCACTGTAGAGTTCAAAAGCCAAAAAAAACCTGAGATTCAATGAGAAGACTGTTTTCCATGTTTTTGGTTGCTTTTCGAGTGGTGCTTGTTGGCATTTGTGCTGTCACTGTATTATGTTTGTCTTGGGTTTTTTTTTTTTTTCTGTTTAAAAATGTACTCTACCTTGATTGTGTCTATTAAAATTAATTTTGAAAGAAAGTCTTCTTTAGAAAACTAGAGAAGGTTTTAAGCAGTGAAATAGGACAGCACCGTCACAGTAGCATTTTCTCCCCTCTGATTACATCGTCCGTGTGACTGTTGGCAAAATCTCAGATGGAAGCTTTTGAATTTGAAATGCTTTTGAATACCCCCTCCCCTTTAGGCAAGTTGAATTCTGTCAAAGTCAGAAAGTTTGAAAAGGGCAATTTCAAGCAACAGGAAAATACTCTTGAGTGACAGCCTGATGTAAAAATTACATTCACATTTGCAGTAAGATTATCAAATTTTTGAAATAGTTTAAAGACTTTTTTCTCTTGGGCTGTGTGATTCTTAAAATATATTTTTTCAGATACTCCTCAGTGCAGGAAGAGTCATATCACAATGATTTGTTTATCCCAATGTCTACCCATCTCTCTCTCTTCTACATGAAAAAAAAAAAGGCACTTTTGGGGTCAGTTTAACATTCTCAGCTGTTAAAATAGCCAGTTTTAATGTAATCAAACGAATTAGTTATCTAATTTTTTGAAAAAATGTTATTTTAGTCATTTTATTTGAAGCAGTTAAGCTGAAAATTTTTGCCAGTCTTAGAAATGGCTACAAAATTAGGTCCTCCTCCTGCTCTTCTAAAAAAGAAAGAAATTGTGGGAAGACGTGAGTTAGTTACTTAACAGAAGCACCGCCTGAGCCGTGCTTGAGAAGCGTGTTAGATACACAAGGTGACCGTGAGCCTTTCAAGGCCATGGACACAAGCTTGAAATGTACTATCACACGGGGAGCACTTTCCCTCCAAGACACATATTCTGACGTGTTAAGTTTTTAAGATCCAACGTACAGAAACCCAAAATCTAAAAATATGAATCACTGAGTTATGAATCATGATCATGATTACCATTTACTAGAACAAGCACTCAGGCGAATTTAAACTCTCGCAGTAAAAGAGACAGGGTCAAGCATTTGACAATAAGTTAACAATGTTTTGAAGTTAGGTTTTATGCAGGTAAGGCAAACATCCAAGACACCAAGGTGATAAGACCTTTCTTTTCCTTGTAATTAACCACCTTAGGCCTGATCATTCGACTTTTCAGGAAACTCAGATGCATCTGAAAAGCCATATTAACCATCAGCCAAGCCTAAAAGCACCTCTTCTGCATGAGGCATGTTTCTGTCTGTTCTGCTGAGTAGTTTTTTTTTTTTTTTTTTGCTCAAAAGCAGCACGTCCTACTTGAGGAACTAATATCTCAGTAGAATTCCTTGAGGAGAGCGAGAAAACTGTAGACAACTCAGGAATTTCAACATATTAGGGAAATCAACCCACCCATCTTGGATTGGGTTTATTTAGAAAAAGAGGCAAGTGATTTAAAAAAAAAAAAAAGGAAATTTCTGGAAAGTTAGTGCCTCATATTACTGAGTTCAGAAGAGCAGTTGAAACATAAAATATTTCAGTTCCCTCCGCTTTTTAACCATCTGAAGGCCTCTCCTCTCTCCACAGACAGAGCACACGCCTCCGTATGACGTGGTCCCTTCTATGCGACCAGTGGTCCTGGTGGGCCCCTCTCTGAAGGGATACGAGGTAGGTAGCGACCCCCCTGGATCAGCCTTGACCTTTGCAGGTTGAACTGCTTTGTGACATCACCTCCCTCTCCAGACTCTTGAGCTTAGAATTTAAAGAGCTGGGAGCAACAGAGCCGATTTTTCTCAAGCTGCAGGACATACGTGGCTTCCTGTTTTGTTCTATTCTGTTTTCTTGGCTGTTGCTCTGGAGAGTTCCGCTAGCCACAGTGAACTCCCATCTGGGGAAGGGGTATCACCTGGAGAGGGACCGAAAAACCACTTGAAATGTCATCTCTTGTCCCTACAAGAGTGAGTTCACGGAACCTTGTTAATTGTCATCAGATCAGAACGAAACGGGTGGCAACCTCACCTAATGGGAAGTCCCGGTTTTCAGACACTCTCTAGAGGAATAAAAGTCTTTTAGCCTGATTAGCAATATTTGTATCATCCCTTCATCGATTGCTTTCTCCCTTGCAGGTCACAGATATGATGCAGAAAGCGTTGTTTGATTTTTTAAAACACAGATTTGAAGGGCGGTGAGTATTTCAGAATACTGGGGTTTGTGGATTTGGTCTTGAAGATGATGAAACCTGAGTGAGACAGGCATGTGACCTCGAGGGAAAAGTAGCTTCTGATGTCTGGGAGGGTTAACAGGAGATAAGTTCCATTCTGTTCAATCTGATTTAATAAATATTTGTCATACCTGCTCAGCCCATCCTGAACACTGGCTATTCCAGCCCTCTGACTGCACCTGTGTCCATAAACTGAACTTGGTCAAATCCCTGCTGACTTGTCTCCCCCAAATTCATAATCAACTGGTCCCCGGTGCTGTCTAGGAATCATTCTCTTCCACCCAACTTTCTCCTCTTCTGAAAGACTTTCACACCATTTCCTCTCTCATCAAACCCTTCTCATCTCACGCCCCACCATGAACTTACTTCCTATTTCATTAAGAAAACATTGGCAGAGAAGAGCTTCCACCACCTCACCCATGCCACTGTGTATTTGCCAGGATGCTCTGCTTTTTCTCCTGTGACTATTAGCAGTGGTCAACTCCGGCTTCGGCAGTGGATCCCAGGCCCCATCCCCACCCCAACACAACTCTTAACAGTCCTTCCCTCCCTCGTCATCAGTGTTTCTCTTTCTAATGGAAATACCATCAGCATGTAAAGATGGAGTTGTTGCTCCCTTTGGCAGAATTTGACCTCATGCTCCCCCCGGCTGTCCCGTTTCTCCCCTTTTCTTTACAGAGCTCTCCTTGAACAAGTTGTGTCTACATGCTCTCCCCGTAGTCTCCTGAGCCTACTCACCCCGAACTAGTCACACCTGATCACCAGCGACCTTCACGTTGATAAATTCAGGAAGAAATCCTCAGTCCTCCTCTTCATTGACATGGTGGATGACTCCATCCTCTTTTAAATTCTTCATTTGCTTGGTTGCTAGAACCCCACTTCCCTGGCTTTCTTCTCTCTGACTAGTCACTCTGTGTCTCCTTTGTGGTTCTTCCTCACCAGCTAGACATCCCAGAGAGCCCAGGGCTGTCCTTTGTCTTCTGTCTCCACTCACTCTTTTGGTTGATTCCATTCAATGTCAGACTTTTATTTTTTTTAAATAAAGTACTGGGGATTGAATCCAGGACCTCGTGCATGCTAAGCAAGTGCTCTACCACTGAGCTATACCCTCCCCCAATGTCAGACTTTTAAATAGCATTTCTTTGCTGGTCTCGCCTCTGAATCCCAGATCCCTATGTCCAACTATCTATGCTGCATCCCCACTAAGATGTCTAATGGACTCCTCAGACTTAACCTCCCGATTCCACCCCCCTAACCTGCTCCTCTCCGTCTTCCTTATCTCAATCAATAGCTTCTTCATCTTTCAGTCCCAAGACTCTTCAGCGCCGGGCAGCTCAGCACAGGCACATCTAAGATACAGGTAGCATAAAGGGAGGAGGGATTAACACTGACTTAGGGATGTCAGTAGCCAGGAAGGGTTTTGAAATGGTACCTAAGGTTTCATCAAGTGAATTAGGAGGAGAAGGACATGTCCCACAGAGGGTGTGAGGTGTGTGAAGGCATCAAGGTGTGACACAGCATCACGCAGAAGGCATGCCACCTAGAGGTCTTCAGGTGAAACTGCTGGGGAGGGAGGGACTGGTAACCAAGCCGAGGCCATGTCCAGTGTGTCATGTCAATCAGCTGGGACTTAATCCCTTCCCTCCCCGCCTTAAATGCTTTAATCAATATTTATGGAGCCTAATCTATGTGCCAGCCATCACGAAGAGCAAAGTCACACAAGGGCCTCGGCTTCATGAAGCTTAGTCTCTGGAAAGGCAGCCTGGAATCAAATAGCCAGCGGGCGCCACAGTAAAGGTTTGGCCAACTTCTGAAGCCTCGGAGACATGATCAGTGTCTCAAATGGAAACTTCAAAATTTAAACTAAGAGTAGGTGATGGGAGACCTGGGAACATACAGGGCTAGGGTATATTTCTCTATTTTTAACAAGAAAAATACGGTGCCTCTCTTTCCCATGTTTCTTTCCTTTTCCTGTCCTAATAATACAAGCACAATAGATGGTTATCTATAGGTTTCCGTGTTCTTGTAGATTTCTCAGTGTGGTACTTTCTTCCTTGACCATATCTGCTCCTACAACTGTTTCTTATTTACATTGACTTCTCGTAGGGGAGGCAGGGCAGGCAGGGAAACTGTGATGGCAGAAGAGATATTGTCAGCTGGTGATCAAGCAAAGGACTGAAAGAGACAGAAAAAGGAAGAATCTGTGTTTCAAGGCATTAAAAAAAAAAAGACTTTCGAATCAAAGCCTGCCTAACCAAATGCTCCTAATCAGGGATTTTTGTTTTTCGTAACTTTATGTAATGGGTTTTATTTCGTGCCAGGAAACACAGCTTGGTACTTGGGGCCTCTGGCTCGGTCCATGGCTCTCAGGCTCTGGCCAAGCATAAAAGGCATCCCTGTGGTCAGGCCCGTTCAGCTTTCACTTCTGTGTTCCTGACTTTTCATTTATCACAATTTGAAATTGTCCACCCGAGCCTGCTTACCCAGAAAATTCCTCTAGACCAGGGACTTTGCTTTCTGTGACTGAGTTAACCCACTGCCCTTTTCTAAATGCAAAAGATAGGGAAATGAAATGGGGCTTCCTGACTTAACTCTATTTAAACGAGTTAAGTTTTGAATTTAGAAGATAGATTCCAGCTATAGGGTGTATCTTGGACCCATGTTTTCAAATATCAGCCGTCCAGTTTGATTTCACTTAAGAAACAGACAAAATACCTGAATGTTTCTGGCCAGAAGTAATTTCCATATGGCTTTATTATTAGACCTGCCTTGTTTCATCTGGATGCAGAGAGCTGGAGTTCAACATTCTAGACCTGGGATCGCCAGTTAAAAATGTTCAAAGGAAGTCATAGGGCCCAGAAGGCAGAATTTCAAAAAGGCATGCAAAACTGTAGCTTTTTTTACTCAAGGCAAGACATGCAGAATTACTGAATCATTCAGTGTCTGCTTCTGGTAAGCCAGACTGCACGAGAGGGTGGAAACTCCTCACAAGTATCAATCAGGTGTGTCTGATTTGAAATAGATACAGGAAAAATGCATTACTCCTTAATTATCTCTTAAATAAGCAAAACGTATTTTTTAAAAAATTTCAAAAAGAGGGAGAAAATATGAAAAGAAGTGTTGTTGATGGAAAGATTTTAGACAGGAATTCTTTTCTGTTTCTTTTCATTTTTTTTTTTTTTTAACTTTGGGGGGAAGGTAATTAGGTTTTTATTTTGTTAATGGAGGTACTGGGGATTGAGCCCAGGACCCTGTGTGTTCTAAGCAAGTGCTCTACCACTGTGCTATTTCCATAGCACCCCTTCCTTTCTCTTCTTAAACCCAGCTAGGTTCATTTGTTGAAGCCCCAGGGAGTTGTCAGAATCGCGATCCCAGTTAAAACAGTGTTAAGTGTGTCAGGTCAGAGGAGAGATGCTGAATCATTATCCTCTCTGTGATGGGCGGCACCAGAGTAGCCCATTTAAATCGGACACACCCTAAACGACTGTGTCACCCTGTACACAAAGCAGTCTTCCTACTCACTTTGTAGGACAAGGACAGGTAGATAAACCAGGAAATCGGGGACAAGAGGGAAAGCCACCATCAGCGATGAAATCCGTTGTCCTCTTCAGTGATTTTGAAGATGTCAGCTCTGGGCACAGAAGCATTTGGAATGGGTACTGAATTCTGCCGGGGTATGAACATGCTGAGCCTTGGGTTCAGCACAGGACTCTTACTGGAAATCAACCATCCTGGGAACCATGACATCACTTTATTTTGTCGTGTGGCAAGTTTACTTACGTATGAGACAACTTCTAAACTGGTGGTTCTCTACCCTGGCTACATATTAGAATCAGCAGCAGAGCTTTAAAAATTAAAATAAAATTTTTTAATAAAGAAAAGAAAAACTAAAGGCGTGTATCCCACCCATGACTAAGGGAAACCAGATCTCTAACTGTAAAATCTTCTGTGGCAATTTTGTTATACTGTGAGGGTTGAAAACCCCTCCTCTACACTGACTTGTCCCCAGAATTTTGCCCTTAGGAGTTTCAAGGTAGATTTTTTTGGTGGAACCTCAAGTAGGAACAACTCAGGAGTTGAAATAAGCTAGCAGCTGTCTTCACACAGCCTACGAAGCTAACCATGCAGGCAGGTCAGTGGAAGCCTGGCTGAGTGATACCACGTGTAGAAAAAAACAAAGCACATGAGACAAAGAGGAAGTTGTCTTGTTGACAGAAAATCTGGTCCTTCTGCTGAATCCATCCCCTGAGGCTGACGATGAGAGGCTCCTGACCGGGTCTTTTCTGTCTTGTCACTGCTGCATCCTCATGATGGTTGCAACTCAGGGCAGCCTGTCTCCCAGTGAGTATCCAGGGCTTGTAGATTCTGGTCCTCAGCAAGGCTTGGGCCCCATCAGCTGTAGTGATACAGTGCCCATCACTTCAGGTACCAACTCCTCCGCCTCGAACACCCTGCCCACAACATCCATGTGGCTCATCCCTCATTTCCCTCCGGTCTCTGACAAAAGGTCGCCTTTTCTGAAAAGTCTTCCCTGAGCACCCAAAAGATACCGTCCCCAGCCCCCCATCTGTATCCCCATCAGCCTGCATTATTTTTTAATGGCATTTAATACCACCTGACATCAGACATGTTTGCCTCCATCCCTCTGCTCTCCCTCCATCCAACAAGAATTTCAGTTCCATCACAGCACCCTGGATGGTGATTCACACATAGTAGGCACTCAGTAAACCTGTGTTGAGTGACTGATTCCCTCCAAGGCATGCAGGTGCTCAGCATGGGGGCACTATACCATCACTCTCCTCAGCCACACTCACCTCCAGATAAGTAAAACAACTACTAAACATGGGATGGTCCCCACCTGTAGTCTGCTTTAACCTGTGAATGCACCATGAAGTAACAGTGAAATTGGTGGGCTTAGTATCTCTTTTCTGGTTATTGCTTTTTTTTGGAGAGGGGAGGTAATTAGGTATTTTTTAATGATATGTGCTAAATATTTAATCTTTTTTTAGTTTTCATATATGTGCTAATTATTGTTTCTAAGAACAGATCTTTAGCTTTTTAAACTTGCATAGTTATCAAAGGAATAAAGCCAACTACAAAATAAGAATCAACAGAATGCAATAATCCAATCATAAAGGACAGTCAAATGTGCTTACACATATTCAAAGTGTATTTTTTTTTTAATGGAGGTACTGGGAATTGAACCCAAGACCTCGTACACGCTAGGCACATGCTCTGCCACTGAGCTAGACCCTCCCCCACCCCCACCCTGGTTATTGCTTTTTGCATGTTAAGTAAAATTTTTATCCAAGTACAAAAAGCTTAATCAAATAGACTTACTTTTTTAAACGTAGGAATCCCACTCAGCAATAAAAAGGAATGAAGTGTTAGTAAACGCAACATCGTGGATGAATTGCAGATCCATTGTGCAAAGTGAAAGGAGCTTGGCTCAAAAGGCTACAGTGATACATTCTGGAAAAGGCTAAACCATAGGGATGGAAAACAGCTCCGTGGTTGACAGGGGTGGGGTGGGGGCAGGACTGACTACAAAGGGGGCAGCACAAGGGAATCGGGGAGGCAATGGAACTGTTGTGCATCAGGAATGTGACGGTGGAGACAGAATTTTATGAATCAGTCCAAATTCATGGAACTGTACACAGTAAAGGATGGATTTTATGGTCTACAGATAAACATCATTTTTTTTTTGTTTTTGCAAAAGTAATTCCCTTTCCATGCTTTACCTAGTGCCCTGCTCTCCAGATGAGAACCCCTTTTAGCAGTTTCAGTTGTATCTTTTGGTATTTACTCCTTGCCTCTAAATAATGTGCTTAATTTGCTGCTTGAGTTTTCGGTGTCAGGCATTATGTATCGACTTCCGACCTCAGTGAGTATTTAGCTTGTCTCCTGTATCTTTCTCCTCTCTCTCATCCCCGTGACCCTGCAGACATCTCGTCCTCCAGTCTCCCACGAGTTAAATCATAATTTTGAGTGGTTCCATATTTCATATGTGTTATGACCATGTAAATAACATTTAAATAAGCCATGTCCTACACTGTCATTACTTTCTCTTACATGTTTTCTTTGTGGTTTCTGCGAGATTAATAATTGTGCTTTTTACTCCTGCTTAATTTTTTATATCATTGGCACCAGTTTAGCCCCCAATTCTCCCCTGGTTGTCTAAAGCTCCTCACAGTATATTCATATACCTCCAGCAATCTCACAACTCTTTTTTTTTTCTTTTCCTGCCTCAGGTTTATTTGTACAAATAGCACAGGTAGACATGAGCGCCATGCAGACAGCAGCCCAGGGGTCAAACTAGTCCTTATATCCTCACATCAACAGACAAAAGCCTCTACTCTGGAGCCTTTGCGGGGGCCTGGGGGCCTTTGGGAGCCTGAGCCTGAGCTGCAGCTGCAGCTGCAGCTACAGCTATGGCCTTGGTCTGAGCCTTGTCCTTGGCCTTTGGCCGACAGAGCCTGAGACCCTTGGCGATGCAGGCACAAGCACGTTTCCCGAGCTTGGGGTGAGCAGTGTAGGCAAGTCGGCTGAGCTTGTGGCTGCTGCCCTTTGGGACCTTGGGCTTGACCTCCTTGGGCTTTCTGAGAGCCTTGACAGCCTCAGCAAGTGCGCTCGTGGCCTTGGCGTTGTTCGCCTGCATCTTCTTCAGGCCCTTCTTGTTGTGCTTCTTGGCAAAGCGCGTGTTCCTCAGGAATTTGGGATCCACCCCCTTAAGAGATTTGTATCACTGCGATCAGGGCTTTCTGATGCCATTTCTGTGCCTTTTGTGGGACTGGTTGTGTGAGGTGTGGTTCTTTGACTTGGCCACGCCTGCACCGGAGCCGGGAGATCCCGAATTGCCTGGGACCGGAAGAGAAAGAGCTCTTTTTTTTTTTCATTATAAGTTATCACAAGATACTGAATGTAGTTCCCTCTCCTATACAGTGGAACTTTGTTGTTTATCCATTTTGTATATAGTAATGCATATCTGCTAATCCCAAACTCCTAATTTATCCTTCCCCCCTCCCTTTTCCCTTCGATAACCGTAAGTTTGTTTTCTGTCTGTGAGTCTCTTTCCATTTTGTAAATAAGTTCACTTGTATCTTTTTTTTTTTAGATTCCACGTGTAAGTGCTATCATATGATACTTATCTTTCTGTCTGACTTTGCTTAGTATGATAACCTCTAGGTCCATCCATGTTTCTGCAAAAGGCATTATTTTAGTCATTTTATGGCCAAGTAGTATTCCATTGTATATAAATATACCACATGTTCTTTATCCAGTCATCTGTCAATGGACATTTAGGTTGCTTCCATGCCTTGGCTATTATAAATAGAGCTGCTGTGAACATTGGGGTGCATGTATCTTTTTGAATTAGAGTTTCCTCCAGATATATGCCCAGGAGTGGGACTGCTGCATCATAGGGTAACTCTAAGATTTTTAAGGAGTCTGTATACTGTTTTCCATAGTGGCTGCACCAGATTACATTCCCACCAACACAACTCTGCCTTCCTGATCTTCCTTCTAGGAATGGCTGGTCTGTCCTGCTCCAGTCTGGCTGGTTTGTTCTCTGTGCTGAGTGCACGTCTGTCGTTCTGGGACAGCCCTTCCATTATCCTTGGGACGCCTTTTATCTTCTTTTTGGGTGGGAACCCCTTTTTCCTAGATCACTTGAACTCTTTCAAGGTTTACCCTGTCATTTCTGTCAACCACATACTCTAATAGTTCCTTAGAAAGAGTACATAAAAACTTTTTGAGACCCCGAATGTCTTAAAATCTCTTTAATCAACCCTCCCACTTAATTGATAGTTAAAGTGAGTATGGGAGTCATTTCTTCCCAGATTTTTTTTAAAATAAACATTCCATTTATTCACTTTTAAGCTTGCTCAAAGTGACAAGTAAAAAGAAGATATTATCCATCTTGAAAAAAAGTCACTATTATGACACAGAACAAAGAAAACTTTGAAGAAAATAAGACTTAAAATATCTATTTTCAGACAAATAGGGAAAGGGGTTTTAGGATTTAGGATTATATGCAGTACAATTTTACATAATCATATATAATGTAGGGATCAATTTCTATCAAATATTCCTATGCCCTGGAACTTTGTTACTCAGAAAGTGGCCTGACACCAGCAGCATCAGAGTCATCCAGAGCTTATTAGAAATGGTGCACCTCAGTCCCCACCTCCTACCTACTGAAATCAGAATCTGCATTTTAATTCATTCCTGTGAGATTCACATACCTATGAAAGTGCGAGAAGCGCTGACTGCACCAGAAAACCACCTCAGTAACCGTACTATCCTGGTGTCCTAGAACCCTATTTGGTTTTTGCCTACTACATTTGACACATAAATTTTACATATCCATACACTGAAATCACAATTGTATATAAATGATATAAAGGTATATATATTTACCAACATAGATTATCATGTAATTAATTTTTTAAAAAGCATTGAAATATTTTATATGGTTCCATTAAGAAGAAAATATACAAATGTAAGTTTACACAGAAAGACATCTAGAAGTCTCTACTCCAAATATTAAGGGGGGATCACAAGTTTTTTTTCTTACTTTTCATTGCTTTCTAACTTTTCAAAAATTAGCACAAATTACTAGTATAGTTTTTAAAATAATAAAAGTTTTAAAAAAAAACATGGAAAATTGAAAATGGGATAGAGTTGCATCAGGACACAGACGGCTCAGCAAGCATCAAAGGCAGTGCATTCTCTTGTATCTTGGATGGACGGTTGAAGCCCATGGCATAGACTCTCTGGAGAAGCTGTGGCTTCAGGCGTAGCTCCTCGAAGGACTTCACTGAGTAGAGAGGGGAGTTTGGATCCCGCTGCAGGACTTCCACTTGGTTGGTGTTATCAAAAAGGTTGCTTCTGATCAGCTTGTTGAGTAAGGATTGGGCGGCTACGTCCTTTCTCTTCTTCATCTGTCTTCTCTGCATTAGCATTGGTCTTGACAACAGCACCACTGGCATCTGGCTTGATTTTCTCTTCCTTAAGATTCAAGTTGCTCAGGGACTCGGCCGCCGCTTCCTGCTCGCCCACCGCCAGGGCGCACGAGTCGGTGGCCACGGTGCCGGGCGCAGCTGAGGCGCTGGTGCTGGCGACCTCGCCGGCCAGCGCGGCGCGATGAGCGATCCGCGATCCCGGGCAACTCCGGCCCCGCCAAGGGGGAAGTCATTCGCTCCTCCCAGAATTTTTAAGGCTCTTTTTTGCTCCGTTATCACCTGGCTTCCAGTGCTGCTGTTGAAAAGTACAAACATTTCAATTCCTGACACTTTATATGGGACCTGCCTTCTCCTCTGGAAGCTTTTAGGTTTCTCTCTGTTTCCAGTGTCATGAAATTTTTAAGAATATGTCTTGATATGAAAATTGCAACCTTTGTACTGAACTCCCACCCCCGTTCGTTCAGTTTGGAAAATCGGACTCTTCTAGAATTTTTTTTTTTTTCACTTTGCTCTCTTGTGTTTTCTTTATTCTCTTTTTTTTTTTTTTTTTTTTTCTGAAACTCCTGTTATTTGGAAGTTGAAGCCTCTGGGTAATTCTCTAGTTATTATGCCTTTCTTCTCCTATTTTCCATCTCTTTGTCCTTTCTGTTTTACTCTTTAGATGCTTTCTTTAACTTTGTCTTCCAGACTGTCTTTTGAATTTTCATTTCTGTTTTTATATTTTTAATTTCCAAAAACTCTTTCTTATTCTGAGTTTTTAAATAGAAGTTTGTTCTAGTTTCGTAGATATAATCATCTCTTAGCTTTCAACTTTGGGTGTTAGTCATAGTTGATTTTTCTGTTTGTTTTGGTCTCTTATGTTAGAAGTTCTCCTAAGTTGCCCACGGAACACTGCTGTGCTCACATTGAAGAACAGGGCATCAGTGGGGAGGGCAGAGCTCAGTGGTAGAGTGCATGCTTCGCATGCACGAGGTCCTGGGTTCAATCCCCAGTACCTCCTCTAAAAAGAAATAAACCTAATTACCTGCCCCTGCCAAAATAAAATAATTAAAAATAAAGAACAGGCCATCAAATAATCAACTGGCAGCTCTGTGTTCATAGGTAGAGCTTGTCACCCTTATGCTTCCCTGAAGGACAACCTCACTGGACCATCTACATAGGAAACCAGCAAAGTCATTATCTTTGGGTCTTTTCTATGTGGTGGTCAGATGCCCCAGAGAAGAATATTCCATTTGAGTGCCTGGAGGATATAAACTTGGCTACCAAAATTCCAAGATGAGGAAGAAGGCTAGGGGCTCAACACTTAGAATTCTTTTTTTCCTCTGTCCCTGCTCTGCCTAGCATCTCCTGGTCAGATGCCTCCCATTTTATTGGTTTTACATCACATAGGAAAGGGATGGCCACCTCATGGCTTGATGGCTCAGAGGGCAGGTAGAGGAATCTAACTATGAAACAGACTCTTCACCAAATCTCATTTGTTTTTAGTCCCCCCTTCACCTCCTTCTTCAGAGGTTTTGTGAGCCTTCTGGGTTGTTTGTTTGTTTGTTTTTATTATAGTATAGTCAGTTACAATGTGTCAGTTTCTGGTGTACAGCACAATGTCCCAGTCATGCATATACATACATATATTCATCTTCATATATTTTGCATTAAAGGTTATTCAAGGTACTGAATATAGTTCCCTGTGCTATACAGGAGAAATTTGTTTTTTTTAATCTATTTTTATATATAGCGGCTAAGATTTGCAAATCTCAAACTCCCAAATTTATCCCTTCCCACCCCCTTTCCCCCATAAGATTGTTTACTATGTCTGCGAGTCCCTTTCTATTTTGTAGATGAGTTGAGCCTTCTGTTTTGATCCACACCTCTTCCTCCTGCTGGCTTGTTTATTAGCTGTTTCCAGTCTAAGTCATCTACTCTTTCCAGCTGCCAAATTTTGTTGTTCTCATTTCTACCTTCTCTGACATGACCCCCTCACCCAACTCATTATGTCGCAACACACTGTGGCTTCTCCGGAACAGTCATCTTAATCAGTAATCATTGCATTAATTTATTTTCTTATTTCTGTTTACCCGTCTCTGCCACTAGACTCATAGCTTCCGAGGGAAGACCTTGTGTGCTCATCCTTATTTATTCCTCATGCGTCTCACACACCATGCTCATGGGAGAGATTACAGCCCAGGGGCTAAGAATATAGGCTCTTGGAGTTCCAGGTTCAAATCCCAGCTTCACTACTTATAGTAAATGTATAGCCTTGGAGAAACAGTCTACCTATGGGTCATTTTTTTTTCATCAGCAGAAGTGGGATAATAATCATCTTCTCTGCTAAAGTTTTGGGGATGATTTACTGAGAGAAGCCAGGTAGTGAGACAATGCTGAGTGCATGCCTGGCACTTGGTGGGCAACCAATAAATGCTAAGGTAGGCACAGGATTTTAAAAAATGAATGATTAAGTGCCCTAACATTTTTTAGTTTGAAAATATGGTCACTATATATATATACTTCACACACAGTTTGGGGCATGTGCTTCTGTCCCCTTTTGTTCAGTTAATAAGGTCAGGGTCTTCTGTTGTTTTCTCCCCAACAGGATCTCCATCACAAGGGTCACTGCTGACATCTCGCTGGCCAAACGCTCAGTGTTGAACAATCCCAGTAAGCATGCAATAATAGAGCGATCCAACACAAGGTCAAGTTTAGGTAAGTGTGACCAGAAACTGACACATTGAAACTGATGGTACTTCAATTTAAAAAAAAAAAAAGTTTACGTAAGTGTGCGCCCCGCGGAGGAGCCGAAGCGCTTTAAAGCCTTCTCTCCAGAGGCTGCCAGCAAGCAGATCTAACTCGATAATTTCATGTGTCACAGAGCAGAGAAGAGACAGACACATGCTGCCAGTTACTGCTGCTATAGTCTTAGCGATTTCATGGTATGGAAGGGTTTGTTTTGAAAGTTTGAGTTAAAAATTCCACAGGCTGTCAGCATGAATGTTGTGGTTGTGGTTTGTTTTCACGGATGTAACCTTTGGTGTCTACAGATTCTCAAAACGCCTGGCTTTGCCTCAGTGTTGGCACAAACAAGGTCATTAACCTCTGTAAGGCCCAGTTTCCTTGTCGAAACAAAAAGAGATAATAGTACCTACCTTGTAGAATTATTGTAAGGATTAAACATAGCGTGTCCTCTGTAAATAATGGCTGTTATCCCAGCTCTCCCTTAATGCTTGAATTATATCAATAATTATATTCAGGATATTTGTGTGTGAGTGTTTATGAGCTTGATAAAGGATAAGTCAGTTCCTGATCATGTTCTACTGATTGAGAGCAATATTTTTGTTTCATCAGTAAGAAACAGTTTGGAGATTTTAGTTAACGTGTCTACAGGGTTGTGTTTGAATACTGTCGATTAACTTGTGCTAGTTTGATCAAATGAAACATCTGTGGCAACTATGTCATCTCTCTGGCACCTGCTCGGAGTCTTGGGTTAATCGCTGTTACACGTGTAACTTATTGGGTTGTTAGGCTTCTGTTTTTAGAAACGAAATTCTCTCCAGGTTCTATGAGATCTTTGGTTTTAGTTAATTTTTTCTATTTATATGTAAATGTATAAACCCTTTGAGAGGCTGGCTTTTAACATAGAAGTTTTGAGTGTAGTCTGAAGTATATTCTGTAACCAATAGAGAAACTGTTAAGAATAAGGAACTTTCTGTTAGTACTCATTACACTACTGATAATACTTTAGTACTTTGTAAAGTATACACTTACTGCTGTAGTACTATTGCTGTAATACTGCATAGAACTCAGTTCTGTTCTTCACCAACCTATCCCCCATTGACTAAAACTTCAGTAATCAGAGCTTTAGAAATACACTGAGGAGAAAATGTGATCATACATTCTGTTGATAGTGATTTCGTACCCTTATCATCTGTGACCCTTAAAACTACATTTTCAGTGCTCACAGGAGTTGTTACAAAATGCTCATTTCTTTGATTCAGCTGATGAACAAGATCAGGTGATTTACTTAGACTCACCAGCTGAATCTGTGGTGTAACAGATTTGTTTGGCTTGCCAAGGCTTCCAGAACTTTCTAACTATATAGTATAGTTAAATGGGCCTGTCTGCAGCATATTGTTTATTGGGCATCCATCAGACATTGAATGTCATGCTAAAGTCTGGGAACAAAAAGGTGAATGAGATGAAGCCCCTGCCCGACTGGTGCAGCCATAAGGCTAATACGTTAACAGCTCCCCGGAGTGGAGGGGGTGAGGAGGGTGGTCGTGCACTGAACTGGTTACCAAAGAGCTTACGCTGCGGCAGGTGGAGCCACCGGGAAAGGCATCCCCTAGCTGCTCAGCCTGAGCTTGGACTTGAAGCCTGATAGGCTTTAGCCAAGAAAAAATGGCAAAAGAGTGAAGAGGGTGATAGAGATTTACAACAGGAGCAACAAGAGGCTTCTGGAAAACATAAGTGCTTTATTTTGGCTGAGTGTATGGTCTTTAAAAGAGGGATGTGGAAGAGGTTTCACCCAAGAAAAAGCAAAAGCATAATTGGACATGAAGATGTGAACAGAAATGTTCATCAAAACCTGGGAACTACCCCGATGTCCATCAAAACCTGGGAACTACCCCGATGTCCATCAGCAGGTGGACGGATAAACAAATCATGGTATATCTAGACAATGGAAAACCGCCGCACCCTTGACAGACATATTGATGAATCTCATAATAATCATGTGTGAAAGAAGCCAAAGTAAAAAGAGTACAGACTGTACGATTCCATTTAAATAAAACTCTAAGGAATGCAAACAAACCAATAGCCTCAGAAAGCAGATCCTCCGGGATTGCCTGGGCTTGGGGAGGTGCGCCAGGAAAGGGTAGGAAGGCGGGACTGTAAAGGAACGCAAGGAAATTTGGGGAGTGATGTATATTTCACGGCTTTAATTTGGGTTGATGGTTTTGTGGGTGTATGCAGGTGTCAAAATTTACAAAACTGTGCTCACTTCAGCAGTACCTATACCAAAATTGGGATGATACAGAGGAGGTTAGCATGACCCTTGCACAAGGATGACACACAAATTTGTGAAGCCGTCCACATTTTATTTTTTTTAATTTTTTTACCAAATTGTACATTTTAAATATGCACAGTTTAATAAAGCTGTTTTTAAAAATACAATTACCATAGGATCCAGAGAAATGAAACATTAGGTTCACATAAATACTTACACACAAATGATCATGGAAGCTTATTCCTAATAGCTAAAGGCTGGAAACAATCCAGATGTCTTTCTGTGGGTGAATATATGTGGTACATCCATTCAATAAAATACTACTACTCAGCCGTGAAATGGAACAACCATTGAATCAAGCAATGGCTTGGATGAATCTCAGAGGTCTTATGCTGAGTTAAAGATGCCGGTCTGGAAGGGTTAAATACCGTATGATTCCCTTTATATGACGTTCTTGAGGAGCCAAAACTCTAGTGACAAACACCTGTGGTGACATGGGGAGGTGTGAGCACAAAGGGACAGCCCGCCGTTGCTTTGGGAGCAGTGGGACTGTTGCGTGTAGACTGTGGTGGCAGCTACGTTAGTGTGTACTTGTTTCCTGTGGTCAGTGTCTCCACTTCACTCACCTCTATTCACTCTCCAGCTGACTCCCAACCGGTTTCTACTTTATTACTTTAAAAAAAATCTATTACTAAAGAAGTTACTGGTAACCTGCCTGTCATTAGTCCAGGGGACACATTTCAGTCTCTTACTCAACACTGCGGTGATGTTGGGGGGACATTTGTCCTCTCTCTCCTCCAAGCACCCCCTTCCCTTGTGTCCCTCAGCACCACTGACTCTGGGCTCCAGCCTCTCCTCTTTGCAGACATGTCCTGTGTGGCTTTGGAATATTAGGAATTCTCCATTGTTCATCTAGGATCTCCACTCTGTTCCCCTCTCTCTTGTATTCACACCCGTTGCTTTAATTATCTCCTAGATTCAGATAGCTCACGATCACATCCCAGGCTAGAGAGCTCCTTTAAACTCCAGAGTTATACCTCCTACTTGACAGTATTGCCTTATATTCCTCAAGCTTAGCACATGCTAAAGAGAATCTCTAATCTTTCCCATATTCTTCTAATTCCCCAGGGTTATTTCCCTGAATAATGCAGGTCAGGTTGCTCATCCCCATTTTGAGAACCAGGAAACCCTGGGGCCATCGTGATGCTTGAGCTCTCCTTGTCACTTCTTCTCCCCCGCATACCTCCAGGTCTGTTGGTTCTGCCCCCTAATTATCTGTTAGATCTGTCTAATCGCATGCAGGGTGGAAATCACCGCTCCAGTCCAGGTCCCCTGAGCTTAGTTCTTCACACCAAAGCCAGTGAAATCTTTCCAAAGAACAGATCTCTTCCTGACACATCCCTGCTTAGAACCTCCAATGTCTGCATTATTCTTAGACATGAACAAAAGCCCTTGACCTGGCCCTGGACACCACAGGTCCAACCCTCCTCACCTCACCTCACCTCACCCCGGGTCCTGCCCTGTCCCTCCGCTTCAGCCATGCCGTCTCTAGGAGCTGACCAGGGCTGCCATAACCAAATGCTGCAGGCCAGGAGGCTGATGCAAAGTTACTGCTCACTCTTCTGGAGGCTGGAAGTTCCTGGGGAAAGGAAAAGGTGCTTAGAGCGGGCCTTAGATTCCCCTTTTTAAAAGAAGTAAGGAACTTGTCAAAACTAGAACTCTATGCTTAGTGATTATGAAAATGGCATTGGAATTACCATTAAATCACTGATACCAGAGCCATCTCAAGGTCTTATTAATTTCTTTCTTTTTTAATTGAAGTATAGTTGACTTACAGTGTTGTGTTAGTTTCAGGTGTACAGCAAAGTGATTCCGTTACATACATATGTGTGCGTATATATTTCAGATTCTTTTCAATATAGGTTATTACAAGATACTGAATATAGTTCCCTGTGCTATACAGTAGGTCCTTGCTGTTTATGTTTTACATACAGTAGTGTATCTATGTTAATCCCAAGCTCCTAACTTATCTCTCCTCCCTCCTTTCCTTTGGTAACTGGAGTTTTTCTGTTTGTGAGTCTATTTCTAGTTTGTAAATAAGTTCATTTATCTCTTTTTTTTTAGATTCCACATATAAGTGATATATATTTGTCTTTCCCTGACTTATTTCACTTAGTATAATAATCTCTAGGTCCATCCATATTGTTGCAAATGGCAGTATTTCATTATTTTTTATAGCTGAGTAGTATTCCACTGTATGTATGTGTACATACAGCGTACACAACAGTCTTTACCCATTCATCTATCAGCAGACATTATGGCTGTTTCCATGTCTTGGCTATTGTAAACAGTGCTGCTATGAACATTGGGGTGTATGTATCTTTTTGGAGTTTTGGTCCTTTCTGAATATATGCCTAGGAGTGGGATTGCTGGGTCGTATGGTAAGTCTGTTTTTAGTTTTTTAAGGAACCTCCATACTGTTCTCCATAGTGGATACACCAGTTTACATTCCCACCAACAGTGTAGGAAGGCTCCATTTTCTCCACACCCTCTCCAGCATTTATTATTTGCAGACTTTTTAATGATAGCCATTCTGATGGTGTGAGGTGATACCTCAGTGTGGTTTTGATTTGCTTTTCTCTAATAATGAGCGATGTTGAGCATCTTTACATGTGCCTATTGGCCATCTGTACTGTCTTCTTTGGAGAAAGGTCTTACTAATTCTTAACTGACCACTTGGATGTCCCCCAACACCAGCTGCTATCAAAGTAACAACCCCCTCTGTTTTTACAGTATTGGTCAATTATAGAAACTGGTCTCCAAACAAGCAAAGCGTCCCTTCTTTTTGTTTTACAGAAAACATTATGATTGTCCCTGAGCACTGCTGTTAGATATCAGAGATGTAAAGTGTAGGCAGAAATGCTCTTCATTTTCTCAGCACCAGTTTTAATTCAGCACGTGTTAGAGATTGGGACATGGAATGATGAATAAGGCTTTCAGATTCAGAAATGAACATCAGCAGTCTTGAACATTTCTTTTTTGACATAAATTCTAAGTATGATGTACTGTGTTAAAGGAAAACCACTAGTATAGATTCATTTCTTTTTGAAGCATCATTTTTACTTGGAAGTTAAAAGTATTTTCTTCAGGATTTATTGGTCATCTTTCTTTAAGGTTTATTTACTAATATGTTGCATTGGGATTCTGAAAATCCCCTTTAAATTTTTTAAAAATACATCATTTCTCCCCTTAATGTAAAAAGTGTAAGATATTTGTGTATGTAAGAATATTAAAAAGATATGTGTGTGTATACACACACATATGTATACACAATACATAAGATCATGATATATTGACACTGACTGTTAACAGGAGTAATTTGGGGATATGTAATAAGATAATGGACTATTTTCTTTTGTTAATCTGTTACCCAGATTTTATACAATGAACAAGCGTTACATTTATAATCAGTTTAATAGTGCTCAAACCTCTAAAAACATGTATTTTTTAAGTTGTAGGATTCTGTGACTCAATAGCTGTTATTAACAGTACACAGATGAAAATCTTTGGGACCAAATTTCTTTTTACTGATATAATTACATTTACCATTATATTAGTTGCAGACATACAACATGATTTATACATGTATGTATTGTACGATGATCACAATAAGTCCAGTTATAAGTTTATGTACATACACAGTAATGAATTTTTTTCTTGTGCTGAGAAATTCTAAGATCTACTCTTTTCGCAGCTTTCAAACATACAGTACAGTGTTATTCACTGTGTCACCAAGCTGTGTGTTACATCGCCAGGACTTACTTATATCATCCGAGCACCTTCACCCACTCCCCACTTCCCATCTCTGGCTACAACCAATCTGTTCTCTGTATCTATGATTTTGATTTTTTTTTTCAATTTCACATTTAAGAGAGATAGTATGGTATTTGTTTTTCTCTTATTTCACTCAGCATAAGACCAGTAAGGCCCCGTCTATTCATGTTGTTGCAAATGGCAGGGTTTTCTTTTTTATGGCTAAGTAATATTCCTGTGTGTTTGTATATCATGTTTTCTTTATCCATTCATCCAGTGATGGACTTAGGTTGTGTCATCTTGGCTATTGTAAATAATGCTGCAGTGAATATGGGAGTGCAGGTTTTTCAAGTTAGTGTTTTCATTTCCTTCAGCTAAATACCCACAAGTGGAACTGCTGGATCATACAGTAGTTCTGCTTTTAATTTGGCAGTGGGCAGGGGTGGGTGGGGGGCTCCATACTGTTTTCCACAGTGGCTGTACCAGTCTACATTCCCACCAACAGTGCGCGAGAGGCCCCTTTTCTCCACATCCTTGACAACACTTGTTATTGTTTTTTTGATAATAGCCATTCTAACAAGTGTGGGTGATATCTCATTGTGGTTTTGATTTGCATTTCCCTGCTGATTAGTGATGTTGAGCACCTTTTCATGTCCCTGTTGGCCATCTGTATGTCCTCTTTGGAAAAATGTCTATTGAGATGCTCTGCCCATTTGTTAATTGGACTGTCTGGCTTTTTTGCTATTAAGTTATATGAGTTCTTTACATATTTCAGATAATAATTCTGTATCACGTACAGGTATACCTCATTTTATTGTGCTTTGCTTCATTGAACTTTGAAGATAGTGTTTTTCACAAATTAAAGGTTCTGGCAACCTGGAATCAAGCAAGTCTACTGGCACCATTTTTCCAACATCTGCTCACTTTGTGTCTTTGTGTTACATTTTGGTTATTCTCTTGATATTTCAAACTTTTCAGTATTATTTTCTATGATGATCTGTGGTCAGTGATCTTTGATGTTACTACTATGACTCTCTGAAGACTCAGATGATGGTTAGTATTTCTTAGCAATAAAGTATTTTAAAATTAAGGTATGTACATTGTTTTTTTTAGAAACAACTTATTGAACACTTAGACTACAGTTTAGTGTAAACTTACTTTTATATGCACTGGGAAACCAAAAAATTCATTGTGACTTGCTTTATTGTGATATTTGCTTTATCGTGGTAGTCTAGAACCAAACCCACAATATCTCCAAGGTACGCCGTACACAGGATTTGCAATTATTTTCTCCCATTTCCTTCGCTGTGCAGAAGCTTTTTAGTTTGATGTAGTCTCAGTTGTTTACTTTGGGTTTTGTGTCTGCTTTTGGTGTCAAATCCAAAAAAGGCTTCGCCAGAACCAACATTAAGGAGTTTACTACCTATGTTTTTCTCTGGTTTTATGGTTTCAGGTTATACATTTGAGTCTTTAATCCACTTTGAGTTGACTTGTGTGTACGTGGCCATCGTTTTCACATCAGTATTTACTGAAGAGACTGTCCTCTCCCCCAGTGTATATTCTGGGGTCCTTTGTCATAAACGGACCATTTATGACAGCCCTCCATCATTGTAGTGGGTACTGCAAGCTGCTTCTTTTGCTTTATAGACCTGTCATATCTAGTAGTCTCTGGTTATTTAACTGTTATTTAAATTTCAATAACTGAGTTGTTCAATCACTCTAGCTCCCTTTCAAGTGCTCAAGGGCCATATGTCGCTGGCAGCTACCAGACAGCAGTGATACAAAATACTTCCCTCATCACAGAATATTCTCTTGGACGGCCCTTTTTAGACTCTCAAGAGATCATGGAAGATGTGAATGAACTGAATGAAATTCTTTTGGCGTTCAAGTAGATTTTAGGAGGCTGAAGTTTTCTGTCAGTTGTCAAGTCTGGATTTCTGTAGCGCTGCCTCTGATGACTGCCCTTTTAAAACATGAATGTTACAGGACCATTCTTTTGTTGGTGGAAAATATGAGAAGTGCGGTTCTGGACAAGTCTGTTGTAAACACTCTTAAAGTCTTTCCTGTTTTATGTTGTCCTTCAGCTTGGTAATACATACACCTAGACTCTGTCATATCCAGAAAGCATTCCAGTGGGTGACATATAAACACAGATAAGCCCCTGCAGTGAAAGCTGGTGATGGTTGCTGGGGTAAAGTGGTCAGAAACAAACACAGGAAAGAGAGCTCTTAAGGTTTCTATCTGACATTTTGAGAAAATGACTTCATTGAGTGAAGTTTTACACCACAAACAAGTCAGCAGAGAGAGCCAAAAATTGTGATTCTCACAGACACCATGTTATATGGGGAATCAATTTTATAGCTGGTTTAGAGAGTGAATTACTTAAATTCTAGAGGTGGTGTGAAGAAACAGCTCTTTTCAAAGGATAGCTTTCATCAGCTTGCTGACTTGTAGACCTTAACCTAAGGGCTCACCTACCTGCCTTGCTGCTGAAGAAACAGTGTAGCATTCTACTTTATCTGGTCTAGAAATACTCTAAGTAATCAAACTCTGCTTAACCTTTCACAGCGGAAGTTCAGAGTGAAATTGAAAGGATTTTTGAACTTGCAAGAACACTGCAGCTGGTAGTCCTTGACGCAGACACTATTAACCATCCAGCCCAACTGAGTAAAACCTCTCTGGCCCCTATTATAGTGTATGTGAAGATTTCTTCTCCTAAGGTAAGGAGGGTTGTGACTGCTCTGTAATTAAACTTTCCTAAAAATGGTGGTTTATATTCTACTTCCCAGTTATAAATAGGTTATGTCCATATCCAGCACAAAGGGTTTGGAGAGAGACACGGTAGTCAAGAATTGTTCAGATTCATATAAGCAGAGCACGATGATTAGTTTCCTGGCTTAGAAAAGTGATTCCCAAAGTGTGGGCCATGGATTGCTGGTGGTGGGAGGTTTCCGAGGCCCTTCCAGTGTCCACGGGGTCAGAACCATTTCCATGATCACACTAAGACACTGTCCTCCTTTTTCACTGTTGTGATATTTGCACTGATGTTAGAAGCAGTGGTGGGTAATGTCTGGGAAGGAATCAAGACCATGCCAGTGCTAAAGGCATTGCGGTCTTCCTCACCATGTCCACCCAGTTAAAAAAGTTTCACTTAAGAATAGCCTGATGAAGCAGTAAAATTTATTAATTTTATGAAATTTTGACTTATGAATACAAGGCTTTTAAATATTCTGTGTAACGAAACATGAAGTACACTTTAAGCTCTTCAGCTACGTACTAAGTTATCTGGAGAACAAGTTACTGGTGTGATGATTTGAGTCGTAAACTGAACGAGCCACTTGGATCATGGAACACCATTTTTATTTGACATGCCTGCTGAGACCCATTCAAATGTCAAGATAGATCAATGGAATTTAATTAAGAAAAGTTCATTGATGGGTTTCAGACTTCACATGGCAGCTAGTCTTTTTTAAAAAAACTACCATTTGTTAACTGTGGTATCAAAGAAAAATAAGGCTATATTTTCTTTGTATATTTCAACCAAAACAATATACCAAAGCAGATTCAATGCAGAGGCAGGAAACTTCAGCTGTTTTCTGTGAAGCCGGACATTGGAGAAATTTGCAAATAATTTAGCTGTTTTTATCAGGAGTGAGTAGTGCATTTAACATGTAAACAGGTTTATTGGTCATTTTAAAAGGAATCAGTATTTTTTTAATTTCTCACTTTTTAACTTCTAATATGTAAATATTAGGTATAGTTCACATAAAATAAAAAAGCTCTTTGGAGTTTGCAACAATTTTTTAAAACAGAAGTCATGAGACAGAAAGTTTGGTAACTGCTGGCCTTGAAAAAAAGACAAGACTCCTCAGGATAAGCTCCATGCTGGTGATCCTGTTTTTGAAGCTTGCAACTGAGATTAACATGTTCATTTTGCAGTTAATATATTTAATATATTTTCACTTCAATAATTCAACCTAATACAAAGCATTTGTGCTGTATGGAAAAGGCCCTGGATAAAAGAGTGAATGTTGAACCTTGTCGTTTACCTGAGTACAGATATTCTCATTTAAAAATCTTGTCTTTTACAGGTTTTGCAAAGGTTAATAAAATCTCGGGGGAAATCTCAAGCTAAACACCTCAATGTCCAGATGGTAGCAGCAGATAAGCTGGCTCAGTGTCCTCCGGTAAGTCTTCTCTATTCAGTATAATCCACTCGGAGGCATCAGACCTGGCATTCTGTTAACAAAAACCAGACGGACAGGTAAATGCCGGTCTGAGGGGAGAACTCTCTCCGTTAGCAGAACGGAGAAGAAGTTAGAAGAAGAGAACTGTCCACCTCTTGCCGTGAGCACCTGTCTAGGTCACCATCGTGACTTACGAATGGCTACGGTTTGTTCGGTGGTGACTTCACTTTGTTAATATCTAACAAACACCTACTTAGTATCTTAAATGAAACAAGATTGTGGTTTCAAAAAATACTTGGTTTGAAAGATGGATCTTTTGGGGATCCGTCTGTTATTCACTTCTAATCAGGGAATGAGTTGCTGGCTCTTAATAACCGTCTAAGAAATTGATCAGAGATATTATAAAAACAAATTTTGAAACCAGTCAGTTACCCAGATTTGGACACCTGAACACACTGCTTTATATAGCATGCTTTGGGTTTTTGTTTTGGCTATTCTAAAATGAAGGTTGAGCAGAAGCTTTAAGAATTATGCTTATATCCACTTATGATTATTTGGAGTATGTTAACATTTATAAGAACTTTGTTTTGAAGTTTGGACCAGGTCAAATCATCAGTGGTTTCAGCTTTCTCTGCCAAATTTCATGTCCTAACCCTGCCTCAGTCATCTCCCAAGATTAAGGTTTCCACAGGCTCTATGGCAAAAACAGGCTTCTTCCTGTACTGTTTGGCTTGCACTCCTATTTTTCTACATCTTTTTTTTAACGTAGTATCTATTCCTTTCTTCATGATTGGCAACTTTTCTGTCATGCCGTGAACAACTATTATTACATCGGTTAAGCATGTGTGTTCTAAACAAGGATCTGAGGACACACACTTGTAATCTGACTAAATAGGACGGTCAGCCAATCTGAAAAGTAGGGGCACATAAGCAAGAGCAGAGACAAAGCGGTGAGGTTCTTGGGCCCCTTCCTTCCTCCGCCCTGTGTTGGGGGAGGTTTGGTGCACATGTGTGACATTCAGTCTGTAATGGGCCGGTGTAAACGTGCCCTTTGAAATGTCTGCCTCCACAGGAGTTGTTTGATGTGATCTTGGATGAGAACCAGCTCGAGGATGCCTGTGAGCACCTGGCCGACTACCTGGAGGCCTACTGGAAGGCCACCCATCCCCCCAGCAGCAGTCTCCCCAACCCTCTCCTCAGCCGGACTTTAGCCACTTCAACTCTGCCTATTAGCCCTACGCTAGCCTCCAATTCACAGGTAAGGGAGCTCTTTTCTACCGTCTAGCAACGCAGCTGTCTGGGGTCACATGGCTGGGAGGCAGGCCCAGAAGTCCAGCACAGTGCTTGTTCCAAGCGGGCAGCTCTATCCAGAATGAGAAGAACCCGAGTTGCTTACGTCCATCCCCAGCATGCGTTGTGTGCCTGCAGAAAAGCAGAGTAAATAGAGTCCCATGAACATGTAGAAACCGTAAAATTCCCTATCCCCATATTCTGTTAAGACAGAGATAGAAAAACCGTCTCCGTGGTCAGCAATACAGACCATGGACTCAGACTGCCTGGGTTCAAATCCCTCGTCATCTCTTCTCAGGTGTGTGCCCTTGGGAAAACCCTTACCTGCTCTTTGCCTTCGTGAGGCTGTTGTAATTAACTATCTCATGTCATTCTTTTCTCATGAGACTCTCTTGTTGTATTTTACAGGGTTGTTATATTAATGAGTTGCCATATGTGACTGTCTTGGGACAGTGCTGGTCTCATATTAAGTGCCATTTAAGCATTTGACATGATTTTTTTTCCCCTTAAAACCAACATCCTAAGAACTGAATCTTCCCACGTGTATTCAAGCAAAGGTAGTTAAGCGTACACCCACGTATAGATAGATCTCAGGGACCTGTGTATCTTTGAACCACAAGAGAACATATAAAAAAATTCTTCCTCCTTAGTCTTTTTTTTTTTTTAAGAAAACTTACTCTGTACGCTGTTCTGTGCACTTACAAGTTAACAAAGTCTTATTATAAGCAACATGGATGTCCCTGGAGAACATCATTCTAAGTGAAGCCAGAAAGAGAAAGAAAAATACCATATGAGATTGCTCATATGTGGTATCTAAAAAAAAAAAAAAAAAAAAAAAAGAACATAAATACAAAACAGAAACAGATTCATAGACATAGAATAAAAAGTTGTGGTTGCCAGCAGGGCAGCAGGGAGGGGCGGGGGGATGGACAGACTGGAGTTCGAAATTTGTAGGTACTGATAGGTATATATATAGAATAGAAAAACAAGATTATACTGTATAGCACAGGGAAATATATACAGGATCTTGCGGTAGCTCACAGTGAAAAAGTATGCGACAATAAATATATATATGTTCATGTGTAACTGAAAAATTGGGTGCTACACTGGAAACTGACACAACATTGTAAACTGACTATAACTCAATTAAAAAAATAATAAAGTCCAATATAGTACAAACTTATAAATGCCACTGCATGTTATCAAGAGAATGAAGCGACCGAGCTAGGTCAGGTTTCATTTTAGGTGCTTTAAAAAGGGACTAGACTTGAATGGGCTTGCCTGTGTGAAAGGGCCTTAGACTCAGACCTTGGCTGAGGTGTCTGCTCCCCTCTCCTCCAGGGTTCTCAAGGTGATCAGAGGACTGATCGCTTGGCTCCCACCCGTTCTGCTTCCCAAGCTGAAGAAGAGCCCTGCCTGGAACCAGTCAAGAAACCACAGCACCGCTCCTCCTCCTCTGCACAGCACCACAACCACCGCAGCGGCACCAGCCGAGGCCTCTCCAGGCAGGAGACGTTGGACTCGGAAACGCAGGAGAGCCGAGACTCGGCGTATGTGGAGCCAAGGGAGGAGTACCCCCACGAGCACGCAGACCACTATGCCCCTCACCGCGACCACAGCCACCGAGATGAGAGCCACGGGAGCGGGGAGCACAGACACAGGGAGCCCCGGCACCGGGCCCGGGACCCCGATCGCGAGCAGGACCACAACGAGTGCAACAAACAGCGAAGCCGCCATAAATCCAAGGATCGCTACTGTGACAAGGATGGAGAAGGGATATCCAAGAGACGGAATGAGGCTGGGGACTGGAACAGGGATGTTTACATCCACCAATGACTTCTGGCCCTTTTGCATTTTGTCTTTTTTTTTTTCTTTAAGTCTTGTATCCCACCACCCTCAAACTCATCTTTGGGGTCTACACTGCAATCATATGTGATCTGTCTTGTATATTTTGTATTGCTGTTGCTTGAATAGCAATAGCATGACATAGAGTATTAATATACTTTTTTTTTCCTTTTGTAAGTGCTATAGAAATTCGCCTGGAACGGCTGCAGTTCTCCAGTTGTATACTGGACTTTTCAAAAACTGTCTGGGATAGCTGCCACTTGAACAAAAGCTGTTGCCATCCAGGTGGCCGTTAGTATTTTAAGAAGCATAGCTGACATTTTCAAAAATGTAGCTGACGTATCCAGCAGGCCAGAATTGGCCCAGCTAAAAAGTGGAATTTCTTGATTCTCCAGATTTTTAACATGTAGGCACCTGATTTGCATAGTCATCCATGGACCACTGTTTCTTGCTTGTACCTCTGGCTGACTAAATTTGGGGACAGATTCAGTCTTGCCTTACACAAAGGGGATCATAAAGTTAGAATCTATTTTCTATGTACTAGTACTGTGTACTGTATAGACAGTTTGTAAATGTTATTTCTGCAAACACCTTCTTATAATTATATATATATAATATATATATATTATATATATATATATATCAGTTTGATCTCACTATTTTAGAGTCTTAATGCCAAGTCAGCAGATTTGCTTTATGAATTACAGGGACTAGAAATGCCCACATTCAGGAAATTTGTAATAACATCGTCTAGACGCCCCTCCCCATTCTCGTAGAAAGCCTGTACATACTGTAAATACATGTGACTGCCTGACTTGAAAAGGTTTGATTTCTGAATGTTTTACCGTCCTTGTAAGTTTATCATTTTGACCATAAATTAAGGTAAATGTAACCAAACTCCAAAGGTTGTTCTACTCCATGCAGTTCACACTGACTGTGACAAACACCTCCTTCGTAGCTAGTGTCTGAGGTCACAGCACTGGAGTCTATGAGCCGGAGCTCTGTGTGTGCCTGCGTGTGTCTGGGTGTGTACGTGTGCGCGTGTGCGAGGCAGACATGGACCTGAATGAATGCCGAGGACTAACGAAGAAACCAGCGACCGCCCCCGAGGAGCGCCCCCGAGGAGCCCCCCCACCTGGCTCTGCGCCACCGGGATCCAGGACTGCGAGGAAGCTCGCTGCCAAAGGGGACTCGGGGCGCAGCTGCCCGCAGGCTCCTTGTTTCTGCTCTGAGAGCGTAAGACCTACCGGCAACTTTTAACTGTGAGTGTTTCACTGGAAATGTACAATCTTCTGTGTGTTCAAGTATTTGTTTTAGGAAGAAACGTTTACACAGCTTGTAGAGTTATTTTGTGGGGAAATAAATTTTTCTAACTTCTCCCACTTCCTCTCCCACCTCGCCAGACGTTCCTGTTGTCCCCCAAGCCCCACTCCCACCCCCCCAGTTTACCTCTCGGTACGTCCCCCACCACCGACTCCGTGAGTTTCACTGTCCCACAAAACCCCGAAGTGCTTCTTAGAACCAAAGCTTCTGCTCTTCAGAAGAAATCAGGGCAAAACGAGGTGACCTGAAGGAAACGAAATGTTGAGAATATTTTCCTCCATCAGACATCTCCTCTGAAGGGGAAACCAGCAGATATGTTCTCCATGGACCACGAGGTGGCCGTCACACTGAGGCTAAAACTTCCTGCGTCCCTTACATGTCCATCTGTCCAGCTATGACTGGACAGGTCAGACAGTATTAGGTGTGCAAGGACCTAGCACTTGAAGTTTGTCCCTGGAAAATGCCTATCTACGATTGCCTACCTTCAGATCTGTATATTCTGTAATTATTTTGTTAAGTAAGTTACTCTATTTTTTTGTCTTGCTTCTTTGCTTATCTCAGATTCTTGCCAAATATTCTCGGACCTTTATAAGTAAAACTGTTTCACATTTAACTCCTTACTCCCCTCCCCCAAAGAAAACTCAGAGTTTTAAAAATGAGTTACATATATGTAGTGTTTTAGCAGCTAATGCAGGAACCATTTCCGCCAATTTGTTACTTAGCTCTGTACTGTTGACCTATCTTTATTTATTGAATATGAAAACAGCAGTCATAATATATAAATTTTGATGTAAAATATTCACATCATTGGGAAACCATATTCCCATGAAAGTTACTTTTATAAAACATTTCCAATTAACTTCCCATCACAGTAAGAGGTTGCTGATCACCAGCCCCATCCTTTCCTATGTGAAATTTCATCCCAGTTAATGACTTTGAAATACTTAAATCCTTGAAGTATAACTGGTATGAATTTTTTTGCTGCTACCATTAATCCCTTTCAAAGAGTCACGCTAACAGATTCCTTTTTTAAATATTCTGGATTCTTCACTTGTCACTTTACTGTGAAACACATTAGTCCAAATCAGAGTATTCCTCAAAAAACTATATTGCAGGATTTGACATAAGAGCCTCTACATGTGAAAAATGTATATTGGATGTGTGTGTAAACAGTGTGTACTAAATATGTAAATGAAGAAACCATCCCAAGGATGACGGGATATTTACTGACTTGTGGAATGTAAAATTCTAGTCTTTTCACACAGCAAAGGCTTAAATCTTAACCCACTCAGTTGCAGAACCATGATTCTTGTAGTTAACCTAGAAAATGCTGGAAATGTTAAGAGTTCTATGTTTTGTTGTCAACCCCATTTCAGCTTCTCCTATGCGCTTCTCTACTGCTCACTGAAGTTACTGTTACAAAAAGGTGCTGCTAAGTGTAGGGTGTCTTAGTTATACTGTACTTTGGGACAATGCCACATCTTAACATGGTCTGCTCTGCATTCATGTTAAACATTCACTGTCAGCTACACTGAACTGTTCAACTAACCTGGTTTAAAGTCGTTCGTGTAAAACAAATAAAGAGCTGGCTTCTGCACTGTTTATAATTAGTAGTATTAATTGCCATTTTAGGAATGATTCTTAGAGCTGAAGATATGCTAAATGTTCAACACTTGGCACTTGTGGTGCATCTTCCTGGGGGGGGAGGTGGACAGTGCCGATCACAGCTGAACTGTCCTCACTTCCTGTCACATCTGCTAACACGACAGCTTACGGTAGGTACAAGCTCTTCTAAAGTATGAGGCACAGCACAGGAAACTTCCTCCCCCCTGCATCCTACATGTTCAGCAATTCTGGACTCAGATTTTGAATTGTATTTTTCATTTTTAAAATGAAGAGCCATCGTGATGACAAATCGAATTCCTCACCCCTGGCCCTTTGCTCAGTGATGTAATGCTGCTAGTCTCGGGTACTCTGATCTCATTAATGCATCCAAAGTTACACTGTTGGAGAAAACAGCTAATTAGATGATTCGGGGGCAGTTGTTTAATTTTGGCCAAGCTCTATTTTTTTACTATTTGTACTTTACAATTTAGACTAAAATGTGACACACAGTTTTGAAGTAAAGTGTACTCACTGTCAAATTAAAATGTTTCTGTTTCACAGACATATCTATGGTAATTAAATGTTAAAATATATTAACTTTCCTCCACATTTCCCTGATTTTTTCCTTTTATATTTTTTCTTAAACGTCTGTGTTCCTTAAGATTGAATGTGTCTATTTTCCTATTTGTTTTATTTTTTGAAAGAAACCCACTGAAAAATGTCTGTTAAAGGAAAACAATTTAACAATAATCTGTCCTTTTGTCCTGTCTTCAATATGCAAATATTTTTCTTCTGTTTTGCCTGCATTGATTGCATTTTGATATATGTTGGTACTGATCAAATATTTACACACTTGCTATAAGGCTCACTCTCTACCATTTCCATCCCAGCTTAGCACCTAAGGCTTTGCAGAGAGAGTAAGAAATGGATTTTGTGTATTTTTTTTTAAAAATGCACTGAAAGTTCAGGGAAGTATGCTGAGCCTTAGAAACAGAAGTACCGCAGGTAAACAGTGTTTCCCTTTAGACAAATGACATCTACTGGAGAGAGGCAGAAGGACGGATGGAAAGAAGTCTGGCACATATTTGAATCTTATGGAGCCTGAAATGATTTTTCCCTCGTTCAGTAAGGATGTAATGATGATTCTGAAGATGTCACAGACAGCACAGGGGTCCTGCCTCCAGGGTACTGCCTAGCCTGGGGGTGGGGGTCTGGGGTGTGCCTAGTAAATCAGTGATGTGTGTGTTAAGTGCCATGGTAGCAGGAGATACGGGCACCAGGGGTGCAGAGAGATGCCTAACTCAGCTTCAGAGAAGGGTGTTCAAGAAAAATTCCCTCAAGCAGAGGCCTTCTGAAAATCTCACCTGCTCCAGGGGACCTTGCATTCTTGATGGAGACAACAGTGAGTTACGAGACATTCCTAATGGAAACCTATAAGGAAAAAAGACAATTATTAGGCAATTATTTCCAATTATCCACTTTATATGCCCAAAGGGCAGGAATTTGGGGATGATTTAAATTAACAAGTGTATTTAACACTACACGAGAAGAGACAGCTTTTAAACTATGGCTGGGTGTTGGGTATTTTAACATACCTTATCTAAAAAGCAGGAAGAATGAAGCAAGCAGACAGTTACAATTAATTTTTTAAAAAGCAGTCACTATACTGGCCACTATGGGAGACATTTGGTCACTTATGCAGTTTCAGTGATGTTCTTGTTTTTGTCTGATTTCAGACATGATAATCAAGTGGTCTTTTTTTTTTTTTTGGTCTTAATCTTTCATAATCACAGTTGCTCTGTCTGAGTTGATGTTCTGTGAAGTTGTTATGTTCAGTGGTTCAGTGGGAGAACACCGAGGCTTACCTGTAAGTGCCCGGCCCGTTCCAGCATCAGAAGATGGCTTTCTCTTAATTGTCAATCACATCTCTAATAACTTGTATGTGTTCCAACAGAGGATAAAACGTACCCAAATTGTGCAATACTCTCATATTTTTAATCTACAGAGTGAAAAAAATATTTGTTAATTTCCAGTTTAAAATATGGAAAAAAGGAAAGTAAACAGAGTGAAGGGAGACTCCCATTTAGGAGCAGTACAGAATTCGTTTCAAAGAGGGTTGACTTACCAAATAGCAGAAAAAGTCAGGTAAAATACCCAGCTCAGTTCTTCCATAAAGTCAACTTCTACAAGACTGAACAAGTCTGAAAGGCCATAAGACACCCACCAATAAGGTGATGACAGGCAGACATGCCACTGTATGCCCTTCTGAGTTCTGGAAAGTGACCCATGAGCTCAGGCCTTTGGGCAGCAACACCATGACGTCACTCAGCTTCCCAAAGAAGAGCCCTAAGCCAAGCTCCACAGAGGACGGCAGCCCCTCCATGGCACTGATCCACCACAGGGCTCTGCCCAGTTACCACGGATCCACTAGCTACAACAAGACCTGGGAAACACACCAACATTCCACCTGGAACCCAAGAAGCAACTGACATCCTGGATTGGTCAGCTCCTGCCCTCACCCTGCTGCGTGAACTCTGCTGGCTGGTTCCAGAGGCATTCTGGTCATGCCCCTGGTCTGCTCTGCTCCCAGTGCTGGTAGGCGGCTGGGTTGCGCCCCCTCCTGAAGCCATGGTCCAGAGCCATACTCATGCACAAGCTCTTGAAAATCTCTTGGGATTTGAACCGTTCATCTACAGACTAAGACTGCTGTTTTGGCGAGCAGTAACCCAACAACTCCAAGGTGATCAGCACAAATTGTCTGCAACTGAAACCAAATCTCACAGGATTTGCCATTCTCTTGAGGGATACAGACCACTCCACTTCTGAAAGTATTTTTCCTTATTGGAAACCCAATCGACTCTCACTGGAAAGGGATGAATGTCTCCATCGCCAGTTTGTGTCATGTACTTCTCAGAATAACTCCTTCATTCTGTAAGGATGGAAATTCTTCCCAGAGATCATGAATCCAGACACTCTCAGCTAAAGAAACACATGTCCTCTGACAAGAGCCTTCTCAATCTTGCAAGACTTGTCCCTTTTCTCAGGAGACCCAGTCCCATCTTCAGGCATGATGAATTCAAACTGTTGGTAGGCAACGTTATTCCTTATCCCTTGAAGAATTTCATGTCGTTGGATTTTTCACCTCACCCTGAAAAATATATTCTGACTTTTCAAAAAGAAAAGTACAAAATACCCAGTTTAGTTACTGGCACACGATAAGTGCGTTATAGCTCCCATACCCTGAATTCTTAGGGAACTCCTACTTCAGAACTTAGTAACGGAAAACATGCTTTATAACCAAATTAAATATTATTCATTTTACTCCTTTTGTTAAATCCACTGATTTTAATATTAAAAATGACCTGCATTCTTTACAAATTAAAACAAAGACCCCAAGTGGAAATATGTTCCAGACATCTACAGGCATATCCTTTTCTTTATACTCTGCTAAATACATAAGAAAAATTATTTTAAAAACAAAATATAATCTCAAACCACCTCCCATTACTTCCTCTATGAAGCAGAGTCTCGTAAGTCTCTCGATTCCTGGAGAAACAGCTGGCAGTCTTTTCTGTTTCCTCAGCAACCATGGCATCAATCACTTGGCCTGACAACAGTCTGATGTTTTTAAAAAAAAAAAAAAAAAAGCACCACACACAGAAAACATTTGGAATTTTCATTTCTAAGGATCCTTCTCCTGTGTGCTTTTGCATTTTATGAATTTCGCAATAAAAAAACCTATACAATCCTTATTTGCCAGCCAAACCATGTCTTCTATTCTGGCGTCTCTGAGAGAATCCATGTCAGTGTTCTGTGATCGCACAACAGATGGATCGAAGCGCTGCAGCTGTTTCAACTGTTCCAGCGACAGGCCAGCTCCCATCATTCCTTCTCCTCCAACGTGGGGTTCCTGCTCAGAGAAGACAAAGGAACATGGACAAACATCCTCACACTATTAGTAAGTGTGCCTGCATACAATTTAAGTTAAAAGACAAACAGCTATAAGTGTTAATTACAATTACCAACTGCAGAAAACAGGAAAATGAGTAGATACCGTTTATCTCTGTGAAACATACATACTGTTTTTCTGGGAGAGCAGCTGCACACGGTCACCTGATGAAGGGGAACCTAGTATGGCCCAGACGCTCATCAAGTACCTTGATGTGCAAAAGGCCTGGGCTTCACACTTGGAAAAGCAGATTCAAATCACGGCTCGGCCACACTGAAGCTGTGTGACCTTCTACAAGTAACTTTACCTAACTCTGTTTCCTCATCTATAAAACAGATAACACATTCAGTTCTGAGGCTTAAATAAATAAGGGGGCATACAGTGGGCACTCAGGAAGTGGAACATTATTATTAAGAACAGCAGCAAATGAAAATTCAGCCTTATTTGTCAGACTCCCCAGAATTGACAGGAGTTTCGATCAGAGGAATACAGAATCAGTCATAAGGAATTGAGTGATACTTGCAAATCACTACTGCAAAAGATGCATAATCCTAACTTAAGTCCCCATTTCACAGACAAATGTTTGTGTTACTGAAGGTGCATTTTCCCAGGTTTATGTCTAAAAATCTATCATTTATTAACCCATGGGGGGAAGTTCCATCTCTTTTAGATGCAGATTGAGTATGTATGTGTATGAATACACATACACATAAAACTCAAGTGAATTCTCAAAAGCCTTCCTTTCACCCACAATGTAACCATCTTATTTCTGAGTTGAGAACCCATCACTTGATTGCTTTTTGTTTATGTACTCCAGTTACTTACTAGAATTCTGTACAGAAAAAACTGACTTTACATGTTCAATCTACCTGAATGAACGTAAGCATTACTACAGATTTAAACCTAATCTCAAACATCATGGGACTAAAAATCTTGTCATAAATATGGTTTTAATAAAAACCGTAACAGAAAGACAGTGCTAGGTAAAATAAAGTACAGTCAAGAAAGCTTTTTAAATGTTCCATATTTTATATAAGAAATCATAAGGAAGCAATAATCTTGAACCATTTTCCCACCTTGGCTAGACTTCTGACATCCCAGTTACTAAACTAAAGCCTGTCTGGGCTTTGATGTGACATGAGAAAAAATGTTCAACATTTTTCCCATCAGAAAAATATGAGATGGGGGTAGCGGGGGGGGGGGGGGCAGAATTTTTTTGGAAACAAAACTCTGACTAACGTGAACAAGAGCCACAAGTAAAATAAAGGAGTAACACATACACCTGAGCCCTGTGGCACTTAAACACTGTGGCAAAGAGTGAAGACATGGGGAAACTTTACCAGGATGTTGAAAATCCTGTGGGCAGTCTAGAAGGGATCTCATTAGGGAAACATTCTTGTGAACTGCAGTATCTGTTTCAGAAGTTTTACTTGGCATACTTCTTCATATAACACTGTTGACTATCACTGCACTGAAGTTTCTGTGATTTAGCAGATTACACGGAGGCAGCTGCAATGGCTCTTACCTGGTGCTGAAGCTGAAGGCAAGGGAACGTCCTGAGGGCCCAGGCCACTTGTTCTTCATTTTCCGCCAGTGTGATGGTGCACGTGCTGTAAACCAGCACGCCCCCTGGCTTCAGCAGCTGAACTGCCTAGAGAAAAATGTGACCAGATTGTGTATCACAAGAGCAAGTCCACACTTTAGGGGATTTTTAAAAATATATTTATGATACCTTTTTTCAAGCATTTGGGATAAATAAATGATGTCCTGTAGGACCAGGATTCTTTCTCTAATTAGAATGCTCCAGACTAGATGCATTTCATTATCTTGGAGCTGTTTTAGTCCACGTGGACCAGGACTTTCCCAAATACGCTCATTCAGCTGCACGGCTTCAGATATCATTTTTATTCGGAAAACTCACAAATTGACATTTCTAGGCCAGACTCCTTTCTGAATTCCGTGCGAATATATTCAGCTGCCTTAGTAGTCTTACCATCGGATGCGATGTGTCCCACCCTGAAGTGCTGTCTTCCTCTGAAACCTACTGGAGGGTTCCCGTCCTCCCAGGGGCTCCGCCCACAACCTCAGAGTATCCTTTATGCCTCTTGCTCGCATGTTCTCCATCCATCAAGCAAATTCTACTGGCTCTACCTTCAAAATGCATCCAGAATTCGGCCACTTCTCACCACTTCCACTGCTATCATCCTGCTCTAAGCTTCATTATCTTTCACCTGGATTATTCCAAGAGTTTCCCTCTTCATTTACCTTGTCTGTTCCCTGCCCTCCTGCCATTCATTCAGTAGCAAGAGCAGTGCTTTTAGAACTGTCGTTTCTCAGCTCAAAACCCTTCAAACATTCTCCATCATCGCTGGAAGGCAAAGTCCATGTCCTCAGAGGGGCCTTCAAGGTCCTGCATAAAGCAAGCCTCTAGCTACCTTTTCTTCATGTGTACCCAGCTCTCTCTGCTTGGGCACCGCCCGCCCTGCCTCAAGGTGTCTGCCCCGCTTGGAGAGCTAGCTCATTCCCTGAGCTGCCTGCTCCCTCACAATCCTCTTATCTTTGCTTGTATTTCGGCTTCTTAGTGGGGACCTCCCTGACCACTGGATGTAAATTTTCAACTAATCTGATCAGGCATGCCCTTTCTTCAGTATGCTCCACAGACTGACTGCCATGTAATATGCTAAGTAACTTACTCACCTATTTGTTCATTCCCCTACCCCTGCAATGAGAATCGAAACCCCATGTATTAGGGCAGGGACTGACCACTGTATTGTCAGCACCTAGAATCACGTATTACATGCAGGAAGTGCCCCGTGAGTATTTGTTCAGGAAATAGATGTAATGTGAAAATGAACTTGTTCCAAAATAACTTAAGTTTCTCTTTTCAAATTCACAAATTTCTTTAAGTTTTAAGAAAAAAAATTTTTTCAGTGTACATTATGCTTTCTTCACCAGAATACACTGATCAAAATTAAATTTTGCTACCGTGTGCCAGCCACTGTTTCAAGCACCTTACATAATAAATCCTTGTAACTATGAGTGAGGTATGGTAACTGTCTCCAATGAGGTAATTCTATCAGGTGGGGTCATTATCCCCACTTCTCAAATAAGGAAACCAATGTACCTAAAGTAATTTATGTGGAGGAGCCATGGCTCAAATCAAGATGTGTCCACATTCTCAGTTAATTTCTATCCTTGCCCAACGACAAAATGCTCTATTCTAAATTCTCTCTTGCACACGGTCAGCTGTTCCTTTCCCTTGAGATCAACGCATCTCCTTTGTAGCCTTTTAAAATTTCTTTTTGCAATGAGCCAAAAAGAACAAAAAACCAAGTCTCTTAAAGCAGTGTCCTAATTTTACCCTTGGGTCAAAGTGGGTTTCAGCTACTTGTTTGCTGCTTGCTGTTTAAATTTCCAGGATGTAGTCTTTGAAGACTGTACAGAAGAAGAAGTTAAACAATCCACCACCAGTGCCATGTTTGTGCAGGAAAGGAGACACCAGGAGGCCTGAATAGAAATGTCCTCAAAGACAGCTTTAGAGATGGGACAATCATACTGTATCCATTACTGATGTACTTCACATTTATAATTAGAGCTAAGAGGAAATGATGAGGTCTCCTTTGATCAAACAGTGTCTACATCCTGTGAAATCCACAAAATCATTTTTGCAAAAATAGAGAGAAATTCTCAAATGTTCTATCTGGGCTTCTGAAACACCCTGGAGACCAGTTAGATTTGCTACGTTTTTACAGTTCTTCTACATCCTGCACCAGATGCTGTCATGTCCCAGTTTTATGAAATGTGTCTGCCTCTACTGGATTCCCGATTTCTAATTCACTAAGATGATCCAGGAACCCTATACAAATTTTATTTCACATCCAATTTTTTACATCAGTTGGTAACTATATGTTAATAATCCTCTATTTTTAACATCAAGCAGAATGTTTGAAATTCATTAAATGTCTCAGAGAAGAAATTCTACTATTGCCTCTGATGAATGAGTGAGTCAACAAAAAGGAAAATGGGGTCTCTAGATTTTTGTGTGTGTGGTAAAGTACACACAAAATTTACCATTTTAACCATTTTTAAGTATACAGTTTGGTGCCATTAAGTACACCCACACAACCAGTTGTACAGCCATCACCATTATCCATCTCCTGAGTTTTTTCATCAACCCAAACTGAAACTCTGTACCAATTAAACACAAACTCCCTGTTCTTTGGTCCCTCCAGCCTCTGGCAACCTCTATTGTACTTTGTCTCTATGAATTTGCCTGTTCTAGTTACCTTCTATAAACAGAATCATACAATATTTGGTCCTTTTCTGTCTGGCTTATATCACTTAGCATGATGTTTTCAAAGTTCATCCATGTAGCATGTATCAGAATTTCATTCCTTTTTAAGGCTGTGTAATATTCCATGGTATGTATACACATTTTGCTTATCCATTCGATGGATACCTGGGTTTTTCCCCACATTTTGGTGATGGTGAATAATGCTGCTAAGAACACCGCTCTCAATCTTTAAGACATTAAACTACTGAAGGTCTACTATCTTGCAGAGAAAAGTATCCTCACATACCACAGTAAAGAGTTTTCGCTGCAATGGCAGATATGATGTCACTTCCTTCAAAGTCCAAGTACAAGCCATGTTTGGTCGCTGTCCCATTCCACTGCAGGGAGCGTCAAGGAGAATTCGGTCAAAAGATTCTGGTAAGAATGGAGGTTCTCCTATAAAGAGAATTATAAACTTACTTGCTATCTGCCCTATTAGAACAGAAAACTCCCAAGATAGATGCAATTAGCAAGAATTTAAAATCATAACCTAGAATGGAAAGTAATGAAAAACTGTTCCTTCCTTCAATCAAGTAGCTGGTTGAGCTAACAGACTTATGTGTAAAAAGGTTACAGATATGATTATTCTGGGATTACTGACATAGCAGTGCAAGCCAAGGCCTAATCAAAGGAAACCTGGTCCTCTGACTGTCAGAAGCCACAATGCATCAGAGCTGGGACCTGGAATTAAGTCTAGTCATTCTGAGAGCTGATACTTTTCTTAGTAATTCCTACTGCCGACAGCGCCAGAAAAAGAAAGTATGCATTTTAGGTTCTAGTCAAACATACTGATTCTACGGTACCTCAGTCTCCTTGCTTCTAGAAGGAGTCTGTATCCCCCCGAATCCAATCTTCCACAGATTTCCCTATGTATCCACTTAAATAGCTTTCTCCACTCCAACCTGTGATCTATTTAGCGTTACTGGAGAGAGTCATGAAAGCACACGGGTCTGCTTATATATTTATGCTATTTCCAACTCAAGGCAGGGTATTATTGTGGACCGCTTTATACAAAGCTAGCTGACTGCCTAAGTAGCCACTGCAACAGTCCAAGTCTCACCCCACGATAACCTTCTGCTTGTGTCTCACTGCACAAGCTCTTATCAGTTTAGCTCATCTCCATCTATCACCATCCTTGCTTTCTTATCTACTGTCTCCAAAGACGTATCTTTTCAAATAAGCAAGTATTTTTAAGGTTTTTAATACATACTGATAAAATCCTCTAGAAAGACTATGCCAATTCACAATTCCATTATCATGAGTGGATTTTTCCCAAAATCCTCATCAAAGTTGTTAATTATGTTATTGGCCATTTGGATTTTTTTTCTTTATATGGTCACATTCTTTGTCTTTGCGGTTTTTCTACTGAGACTTATCTTTTTCCTTGTTGAGGTCTATCCTTGCTTTCACGCTTTAAAATCATCCTCATTGTTAAACCAAATAAATGTTCAGCTAATATCTGCTTCTAGTCATTTTCCCAGTTTAATTCTTTTTTTCAACATTTGCTGAACCTTGCTTTTTTTTTGAACCCTGCTCCATTTTTTTTTTGAAGGGAGAGGTAATTAGGTTTGTTTATTTAGTTATTATTTATTTAATGAAGGTACTGGGGATTGAAGCTAGGACCTCGTGCATGTTAAGCACATGCTCTGCCACTTGAGCTGTACCCTCCCCTTCCCAGTCTAATTCTTGACAGTAAACTTTAATCCATTCTGAAGCTAATTTTGTGTACAATCCTTTCCCCTACCCTCCAAAATAAAAAATCATCTTAGAGCTACTTGCTGACTGATTTACTCTTTCCTCTAGATTTGAGATACTAATTTCTCATATACTAAACTCTTGCACACGTCTGAAGTTATTTTAGGGATCATCCATTCTGCTCCAACTATGCTAGTTATTAAGCTCTATTTTCCTGAGCTCCAAACCTACCTTTCTCTACTCTGCTGTGTGATGCTGAGGTGAGAACTCTGTGAACTACAATTCTCCTTTGCCTGCTGGCTTCAAGATTCACCAACAGGAAGCAGAGAAGTGATGGGACCAGGGAGAGGAGGATAAACAAGAGAGGGAGAGAACAGGACCTGATCCTTCCCACTGGCTTGTTGTCTCTGTCAAAACAATCCCAGGGACAGCCCTTTGCCTTCATGGCTACAGTTTCCAGCTTTTTCCCTTAAGTATCAGTGTGAAGCGGGCATGGTCTATCCCTCAATTCAATTAAAGTGTTAATCCCAGCTACACTTCAATAAAAAATTAAATTAAAAAAAAAAAGACTTAAGGTAGCAAAATCTGACTGTTTATAAATCCCAATTATAGAAGCCTAAGATAAAATTTAACTCACCTTCTGTGTCCTTGACCACATCAAGTTTAAGGGCCTTTGTTCCATCAAAGCAAAATGCCCTGATGGAATTCAGCCCCAACAGTAACGCATTCTGCTTTATTTTTTCTACTTTGTTGGATATTTTATCCAGCGCAATCACTTCTCCCTAAAAAAAAAATAAAACAAAATAAAACAAGAACATAAAGAAGTGTAAATCCAAAGCAATCATGAAAATTATTAATAAGGAGAAAAACTGATGAACAATTAGTCTTCCCCACTTTCCTCCTACCACCAGTTTTACAGCTAAATTCATCTTCAAAATGTGTATCAAATTTATATCCAATACTTATTATCCTTTCCTTTTAAAGAACACAATCTTGTCAGGTAATTAATTTTCTTATAATGCTCATCTACTTTTTAATCAATAAAACCCAAAACCAAGAGTAGCATTTGCAATCTTCTACAGAAACTTAAAAATGTCCATTTGTGGTAAATACCACAAATCACCAACTTGGTGTGCCTTGCTCACCTCTGAAAGAGCAGGAACTAATGTTCTAAGACATTTGCCTTCTAGTCCTTTGCGCTACAGATGAATGTCACCTGCAAAATCAATCTTCAACCCAATATCTTGAGCTATAATCATGTAACAAAATTCATGTGAAATCTGACAACCAAAGACAGAAAAGCGTAAGCCTGTATTATCACAGCAAAATGTTCTGGACTGGGATAAAAAGTAGTTCAAAAACATTTCTATATGGTAACACTTTGGTTAAGTCAAAATCAATAGATAAGAGGCTTCCCTTTCATGAATGAGTTGTGACATTCATACGATATTTCAAAGCGTACTGTGAAACAGTACCACGGAAATGGTGACATATGAAGCCTTGGATTTTTTTTTTTTTTTTTTTTGCTTTTGTTCCTCCTTGTACGATACATGCATGGATTGCATAGACTATGATACTGAAAATGTGCGGATTACGGTCCTATATGTGGCACTAGCCGTCATCATAGAGCCAATGTATACCTTGACAAACAGGAAAACTGTTTCAAGTGAGTTGAACTGGAAAAGCAGGCAAAAAACCACCAGAATAAGGTTCAAACGTACCACAGTGAAGGAGAAACTGCCCTGGCTGAAGGCTGCTTTTACAAAAGTACAAGACTGGAGGCTACACTGATACAAAATTTGCTTAATATAAAAAAACAAACCAAAGCAGTAACAAAATCTGGGATTCAGTTCTGGCTCAGGGTCTGTGTCGCTGGCCCACAGGGAGACTGCCTAAATGGCTCCAATTCTGCACCCAGCCATGTGTGCCACTCACCCCACGACATCTGGTTGTCCCGAGTCGGGCTCGGCCATGTGATTTGCATCGGCCAAGAGGATGACAGCGAGCAGTGCCTCAACAGCCGGGCTGCCTCTGCTTTGTCCCCTGCCACTGGCAACCCTCAGCTATTGCCTGCTGCTGGGCGCATGCTCCGGCCCTCGCAGGAGGATAGGGGACACACAGACCAGAGGCAGGGCCCACCAGTGGCCTCCACTGAAGCCATTTAGTAAGCCAGCATCAGCCAAACCCAAGCGAATGAGCCACCCAAGATCATCAGAACCTCCAGCTAACCCACAGCTGACCGGGTCCTAGAGCAAGACCAGCGGGGAACCGCTGAACCCACAGATCCCGGAGCTGGCCAGGCGGTTAGCTGTACGCCACCAAGGCTTTGTGGCGGTTTTAACACAGCACCGTAAAACCAGCAGAAAATGCACACACCTACAACATCCAGCCTCCCTTTGGAAAGACTTCTTACTAGAGAGAATAAAATGCCTATGAGCAAACACAATCAATACCACACCATAAATTAAGGCAGATAATTATCCCTTCCTCAAAGCATATAATCTTCACATTTAAACTTCCAGGAAAACTGAAAAATGGTTTGCATTAAACACCACAACTTCATAAAATGAACCCTTTTATTTTGTGTTTTTCACTTTACACACTGGTGGTGTTCAATGCATTTTTCCTTAAAGAGTTTCTACTATTATCACCTTAGACTCTTTTTGGACAAACAAGAGTCATATAAGTTAACAGGCAAGTGTGTCTCCTCTAATGAACCCTGAGTATCAATTCCACAAAATTTAAACAAAAAATATCTTTTTCTTTCTTAAATCTAAGGCCACCTATTAGGTCATACTAGTGCTGCTGCAAGTGTATGTGTGTGTGAGTGTGTGTGTTTATATGCAGCATACAGTGTGTACACACACACACAGGGTACACATATATAGTACTTCATATAGATGGTGTGTGTATTCTATACACGTATTTACACACACATTGTGCAGAGATGGTAGGCTTAGATCTTCAATGTATTTACTGAAAATATAAATTTTTAGACTTACGCATTCTTATCCTCGTTTGAGACATTGTGAATGTTTCAGAAATTCTAATAGTTAAACACTAATGTGTAAGTAATGACAATTTTCATCAGAAGTCTTTGGATAATTAAAATGATCTGCACTCATGAAAGGGAAAAGCTATAATCCCATCCTTGACACAGTAAGAGTTCCTACTGCCTTCTGTACAAGACTGCTTGTAAACCCCTGGATGGTAAATACCTAAGAATCATCAAACAGATCAAAAATGTATCCTCTGATCAAGTTCCAAATCTGGCACTTTTGAGAGTAGGAAATAGTGTATCTTCTATCAAGTAAATTAGCTAGAGAAGGGCTTTTGCTAAATTAGCCTCATGGAAGTGTATTTCCAAGCCAGAAAGTCCTACCTCAAGTATGTAAATTTTTCCTTACTTAGAAATTAGTGCTTGAAGACAACTGCTGAGTTTCCTCGGCCCACAGGAATTTTCACTGCCATATAAACCTGAGCTAATTTAAAGAAGTGACAGTAGATCCACGGCCCGCAATGTTCTCACGTCCTTGCTGGTCTCCTCACCCGGCTTAGAGGCCATAGCACGTTATACGCACTCCCTTAATGCACATCCTCAACGTGCACGCTTGTTTCCCACACCCGCACACAGAAACGCAGCTGTGGTTAAACCTCATTCTTCGCCAACTCCATGTCTATCCCATGCAGCCAAAAGGCGCGTCACTATGCCAACTAACCTGACTTTAAATCCATGACCACTGTGCCTGGGACACTGTGCTGTACACCAGAAACTGACACATTGTAACTGACGGTACTTCAATTAAAAACATACAAAAAATAAAAATAAATTCATGACCACTGTGTTCATGGGGCCCTCCTTGCAAAACAGAATTAAGATGTACCCATAGCCCATTCTCACTCCCATGATCCTAGATGAATACTTCATACCTTCTCCAAACTCTTACCGCTTCCTCCTCATCCCTGTTCTCACCTGATGACCTTGCTTCCTGTTTCAGAGGAAGAGAGGACAACCAGAGGACTCCCAGTCTCTTACACGGCTACCAGCCCAACACTTGTACCCAGGTCCTCGGCCTCCCCGCCTGTTTCCACGGATAAACTCTTGCTACCACCTGAGCCACCTGAGCATCAACTCATGTCCCACTTCACCTACTCAAAGATACTGTTCCAGCAATTTCCCTGTTCCATCTGGTGTTACCAATTTCCCCTTTTAATCTGTCTTTTCTATTAGCATACACTGTTATTTCCCTCATCTTAACAAAAGATGAATTCACCCTCCAACTGCAGCCCCATTTCTCTGCTCTCTGGTACAAACGTCTCCTGACCCTGCAAAGGAGTTGTTCCGATTCGCTTCCTCTGATTCCTCTCATGTTCCATCCAAGCAAGCATGTCCACTCACTGCAACTGCTCATGCGAGGGCCACCCACCACCCACCAGGTGCTGACTCCTCGGGGAGTTCTCAGTCCTCACCTCGCATGGCCCGGCAGCCACACTTCCCGCTGCTGCTCTCCCCGACTTCCTCAAGCCCTTTCTTCATGGGGCTTCCAGGGTCTCAGGCTGCTCTGGTTTCCTCCAACGCCCCTGGCCGGTCCTTCTCAGTTCCAGCCCCTGAATGCTGGCACACAGCACCCCTGAGGCTCAGTCTTCTGGCCCCTACTACTTTCTGCTGCCACCCCCATCAGCCTTAGGGCTTTACATATTATCTACAAGTTGGTAACTTCCAAAATGCTATTTCAAATCCAGACCTCCCTCCTGTATTCCAGACTCAAATACCCAATTGCCTCTCGACGTCATCTCTTGGAAATCTAACAGGACTTCACGTTAATGTATCTACAACTCAATTTCTGATTTTTCCCTGTAAAACTTGCTCTTCCCAATAGTCATCCCTATCCAGCAGCTCCACCTTTCCAGTTCCTCTGGCCGAAAACCCAATAATTCTCTCATTTTCACAACCCACATCCAATCTATCAACAAGTCCTAACAGCTCCAACTTAAGAACACATCCAGAATCTGACCAACTTCTTACCACCTCCACGACTCTCCCCTGAATTACCGTCTCCTAAGCGTCTCTGCTCCTGCCCTTGCCCTCTGACAGCCTGTTTTCAAAGCTGCAGCCAAGGCAAGTAGGGAGGCGGCTTACATCACTCTTCTGCCCAAAACACCCAGTGACTTCCCATCACTGGAGTAAAGGTGAAGTCCTATCGGGCCCTGCAAAACAGCTCCACGTGAACATCCTGCCCCCATCCCCACTGCTCTGGTCTCTTTCCCTCCTACTTTCCTCCTCACTTAGTCTAGTCCCACAGAATGATGGAGCCTCTCAAACATCTCATTCAGTGTTCACTCTGAAATGTGAGTATATTTTACACTCGACTCTAACAAGAAGGGTATTATAAATTAAGCCACTGACACTGCAAATCTGATCACTTGATTAGGCTGAGGTGAAATGGAGTAATTTCTAATAGAACATAGAGAAACAAGCATTCAGAGCACATAATTCTAGTCTGAAAAAATGGATCTATCCTCACCTGGTCAATAACAGCACCCAAAGGAAGCAATTCTGGCACCTCCACTGAAAGCACATCCCTCTTCCCAGCACATCCCTGTTCCCAGCACACTGCAGGCCACTCAGACAAGCACTTCTTCCAGGAGTGCTTGTTTAAACAGACGCCTTTGTACAAAAACAAAATGAAACACGACAAATCCTTGCACCCAGCACAAGCGGAGAGATTGAAGGTAAGGGCGGTCTCACCTGATCCTGCATCAGTGCCGCAATGTGTGTGGTTTTGCCTCCAGGGGCCGCACACAAATCCAGAATCCGCTCTCCAGGCTGAGGATTCAGAACATGAGCTACCACAGCAGACGGCAAATTCTACAGCGGGGGGGAAAACAGCAACCAATTATCACAATCAATTATCAACAACTCCACATCATTTTAAATTTCAGAATCAGAGAACATAAAGAAACCTTTGTAGGTAATCCAGTACAGCACCCTCTGCCAAGAGTGTTTTTTCTAAATATACTAGTGTCAGGAAATTCACAATTTCTTAGGGCAACCTGTGATCCCACAGGACATTCACACACACAGACGCACACATGCATGACACATCTCCCCAATCAATTTGGCAGGAAAAAAAAAAGCATATTGTCCTGTCTTATTTCAATGGTTCTCAATATTTAGGAGGTCAGAGACTTCAGAAATATGAGAAAACTTTCAATCTTCCTCCCAGAAAATCTAAAAAATTTTGTAATTTCAGGTGCTTCACCATCTAATTCCCCTTTAAAAATCCTCATTTGGGGCTGTTAATGCCACTAAAAGCACATTTGGGTTCCTAGCTCCTACCACTTCCACACTCTAGTAGGAGAAAAGTAGAATGTGGAAAAAAATTTAGCTATTTCTGATTGGCACCTAGAAATATATTCTAAGATTATACAATCCATCTATAGCAGTAAGTTTTATTAACTCATTAATTCATTATTAGTATTAATTGTATAAGAACTGCTACTATAGGATGGCAGTCAGCCTTAAGTAAGACAGAATAATACCAACAAAGTAATTCATTTTTTTAATTACTTGGCAAGAAAAAAAAGGCTCACAAGCATAGGATTATTTATTTTTTAAGTTTAAAAGTTTCAATGCATTCTCACACCAGAACACTTAGGTCCATTATTAGCATGGACTCAAGAACTGGGAGGAGGTTACAAGGATCTCAAGTGAACCCAAGCTCACCACCTCAGAAAAGAAAATCAACGGTGAGAAGGGAGACACCAGTGAGCAAGCTCTCCCCTCCCTGTGCATCAATGAAGCATTAAAGTCAGAGCCAGTGGTTCCGGAACCTGAGGAGCAGTCCCTCCACACTGTGCATGAAAAAAAGCCCAGCCTGTTACAGGTACTTTTTCTCAACAGTCTAATTTATTTCAAAAATATTTAAAAATTGAACTCCAATATAAAAACACTAAAACACACATGTGGCTACTGGAGATTCAGTGATTCTTTACCTAGAGTCAATGGCCATCCCACACTCCTAATAGAGATAACATTAACGCAGTGGCCAAAGAGGACAAATTTCCAATCAAATGTAAGACAATGAGAACCTGGTGGTTATGCAATAAGTTGAAATCATGTAATAGCCCAAGTGGAAAGGCTTCCTTAAATATTTAAATGATGACAAAGTTCTCCTAGAACAGTTTAGTCTACTATCTTTCTCTACAGTATTTCTCAATCCTGGCTACATGACAGAATTGCTTGGTGAGTTTTTGTTTGTTTTGCTTTTCTAACGTGCGGTTTCTCATCTAGAACAGTTTAAGCAGAATTTCTGGCAACAGGGCCTAGGCAACAGTGCTTTTCAGACCCCCCCAGATGCTTCTGACAGTCCAGCCAGATGTGCACCACTGCAATGCTACAGTAATTCACAACCTTGGCTGCAAATTCAAATCACCTGGGAAAGCTTTTCACTATCCTGACCCAGGGCCCACCCTAGCCCATTCAGGTGGTAGGGGTCCAGGCAGCAGGACTTACTTAAAGCTCTCAGATCATCCATCCTCATCTGGCTCTAAAATCAATTATTTACAGAAACCAGGCAATAAGAAGATTAAGTTTCAAGCACCATTTTTGATTTCAGGTAATCTACAATACAACTGAAAGCATCATTTAAGTGTTAAACATTTAAATGTCAATTATTTCAAGTGAAGGGCATCTAAGGATATTTTTGTAATTCTGTGGATTGTGTTTCAGCAATTCAAAAGTTTCCTTTCTGATTTTGAAAAACCAAATAATATTGCATAGTTACAATTTTCATGATTGTGTGCAACATTCCCATTAACTTTATAGCGTGTATCCTTGTGTAACTTCAAGTGCCAAAGAGAAAGAATTAGCACTAGTCCTTTACACCCCCACTCCCACACAAAGTGAAGCTTTTTCATTAGCTGCTGGAAACAACGAACAGTACAGATTTAGGGATAATGGTTTCCAGAGAAAGGCAAGGTAAGAGGCATCAGGAAAAAAAAAAAAAACAGAAATTTCAGGGATTTTCCCCATACAAGGTGTATAATTGTATGTATCTGTAAAGTACCTGCAGTGACCACACAGAATGGTCAAAGGCTAACAGCTGCCTAACTCGGCTCACAGGGTTATAGCCAGTCACCCTATGAAAGACCTCATCTTCACAAGTTCATTGGCTACTGAACATCACTCAAGAAATGGTATCAGTGTTCTTAAGTTCTAAGCCAGTGGAGGCTTGTGATAACATACTCAAAGAGTCCAGCACACCAAACTTTGAAAAAAAATGGGGGGATGGCACAGACCACTGAAGAAGAATCTATATAATCATGTATAATTATAATACATTAGGTTATGTATCCTAATGTTTTACATCATCACTAATGTGGAATTAGATGATAAAAGTAATCTGTTTTTCTATCTGTTCACACCAGAACTCATCTCTGGATTTATAAAGTGACTTCTGGTTACACACGAAGCAGATCAGAGAGCAAATGTCACCCACACTTAGGTTGGAGTTCAGATGCCATTAATTACCAACTGCATGACTTTGTTCAAGAAAGATCTACCAGATCTGGTCTTCAGTATCTTCATCTTACGTGGGAATAATAATAAGACTAGTAACAGTAATAATGCCACCTAACCAGCAGACTGTAGTGAATCATACGAGCCAGTGTCCCTGAGAATACACACGGGCTGGACAAGGCAGAACAAAGGACCCGTCACATCACAGTCTGGTCCTAACTATCTGACCAAAACCTGTCAGCAGCACACCACTTGTATCTCAACTCAAAATTAGACTTGGAACACTCACATGTACAGCAAACACATGCATTATTTAGGAATTAATATTCTGAGGTGGAAAAAGCAGTAATTATAATAAGTGATTAAAGCACCGCTGGGCAAAGGAAGGGAGAAAAGGTAGTTAAAAATCGTTTGAGAAAAAGAAAGAGAGTGATTACTAAGCTTTTTGTTACTATTTAAGCAAGCATAGCTCAGAAAATATATAATACATGAGAGAAAACTATGTTAATAGAAATGGAAAAAACCAACCCTTAGATTTCAAATAGTTCACACAAGTATGTTTCGATGTCACTAAATATTTCGCTTTGACAAATACTTACCTGTAAAAATAAGTAGCTGGGCAGTACATTGTCGAATGAAGGGCTGAGATACACTGGTTCCGTCATTCTCACGCCTATCCCCCTGAAAAACAGGAAATCTAACGTTACTCCATGTCAGTTACACAGTCTGTACAAACTCCATTTCTAGGAACACACTCAAGCAGTTTGTCAAATATAAGGTGTTCCACCTTTTAAAAACCTTTTTAACTCAACACCAAAATAGAGTATTCCTGTGAACTCTTTCTGAATTTTTACCCACGGTAAAGGAGGCCACTGAGAACACTAGGATTAAGTTACATAAATTTTTCACTTAGGCACCTCTGCATTTCTTTAGAGATTTGAACAGACTAAAAAGCAAAGGACATCTGAGTCTTTATTTATAGATGCATTCTAATCTTTCTGGTAATAGATTTATGATCATTGTCATTAGCCTTTCAATTCAGTTAACACTTTGTGAAGGCTTCAGTTTGTAAGGCACTAGGCTAGGTATTTGTATGAAAAATTAAAATATTTGTAATAATCATGCCAATATCAGGCCATGACAAACACTGCTTTCCTCTCAGCTCTCTAGACAGTAACTGCTCAGTGCTGACACAGTCCTTGAGATGATGTTTGCCACCTCTGTCCCATTTATTGAGTGGCAGTGAAACTGATCAGAGCAGGAAAGGCCAGGACCCAGAACAGCCTGGCGGACAATGATCCACTAGGACAAACACTGCAACCTGGAGAGGTTGTCAGAGGCTCTCCCCAGGGAGAGAGAGAGTACACAGGTGTACTGTTAGAGAAAGCCACGGTAGCCAGGTGCACAAGGCCACACAGAGGCAGCAAAAACAAAGAAAAATTAACGTGGGGTTCTGGGAAGTCGAGAGGCAGAGAAAAATGCGCAGTCTGATCATAAAGATGAGGATACATAATCAGGATTTAAATGAGCTACAGGAGTACAAGCAAAGAAGAGAGCCCAAGTAGGGAGAGCAAGAACAGAGTCCACAGACACAGCATGGTAGGCAAGGTCACGGCTGACGAACAGATCTCGGCAGAGAAGCCCCTACACGGGGGGTCTGTACCCTACTTGATGTAGGCAGCTGGGCGAATTTTTACTCACACTTCTGATACCAAACGTGTGGGGCTCTCTCTCATACCAACCAATTCTCCAACCCTCTGGACACCAACTGGGTGTCCTACAATTCAATTCAACTCAATTCAATTCTGACATGAATGGCCCGGGGTCACTGTCAGACAGCAAAGATGCAGCCCAGTAAGACCGGCCCCATCCCAGACACCAGCTGCACATCCCAGGTCGCCACCTGTCCTTGGAGTGACTGGCTATAAACCTGGAGGTTCCCACAACTCCTTCCTCAGATTTGATAACTCACTAGAATGAGTCACAGAACTCAGGAACACACTTTACTTATGGTTACCAGTTTATATGAAAACAGTTCAACTGGGGGACAACCAAACAGAAGAGATGTACAGGGCGAGGCAGGGGAGGGGCATGGAGCTTCTGTGTCCCATCCTGAGGCACCACCACTCTCCCAGCTCCCAGATGTACTCACCAACCTGCAAGCTCTCCAAGCCCCGAAGTTTAGTGTTTTTTTAAAGAGGTTTCATGACTTAGTGGATGATTAAATCATCAGCGAGTAGTGATTGGCTCAATCTCCAGCCTCCCTCTTCCCCAGAGGGCTGGGGGTGGGGCTGAAAGTTCCAACCTTCTCATCACATGGTTGGTTGCTCTAGCAAACAGCCCCCATCCTGAAGCAATCTGGGGGATATAAAAGCACTCTTATTGCTCCTAAGATTCTAAGAGTTTTAGGGGTTGTGTGCCAGAAATCCAGGACAAAGATCATATCACTTATGTAGTTCTTATTATGCCACAATAAATTTATGCTGCCCTTAAAAGTGAAATAATTTCTGTAGCCTTTGTGGGCTGTCTCTGAGGGAGTCTGACTGTATGTGCTAACTCCTTTTCTTCTTCTTCCCGTCCCTTTCATCCTCACTCATTCATTTATCACTTGGTATTTCCAAATCTGCACTTTTAATCAGTTAAGACTCTTGTCCTTGCTTCAATCAGGATTAAATCAAACCAATTCCTAAATAGCTCCTGCCTCTGAGCAGAAAATACACAAAAGAAGCTTCTGAAATGTCACAGCCTCACATTCAAAAGTCAGTACTTTGTTGAGACACCTGGGGCACTGACCTTGATCAACACCTTGCCCCCGCACCCAGAGTCTAGACCCATTACTAAGTGCCTTGAATTCCATGACCCGATCACTCCCTGGTAATTTAAATGACCTTCTGACTTGCAGGACCCAGTCCTCTGAGAAATACTGAAACTCACATTCATGCACCTGCCTTCCTCACCTGCTTCCCACACAGCGCTTCAAGTTCTGGTGCCCATTTGACCCTCTCCTTCTGATCACCCCTACCAGCACAAGAGTGTCCATCTATACAGACAAAGAATAATTTAAGCCAGTTATTTTCTTTTAAGATTATTTCTGTATAGCATGCATCTCCATATAATAATGCAAAATACAAGACCTCAATCTTAGTAAATTCATCTATCTGAGTCTACAAATGATTCAACTGTCTAGAATCCAAGAAACCAAAGGGCACAAATGTACTTTTAGTAGAGTTGGTCCTAAAATTTTAAAAGAACATAATTAAGAAACAGTGCATACATGTAGCATTATTTATTGTGGAAGCAAGCTATTTCTCAGAGAGGCAGAGAAAGAAACCGTAACAGCCTAACTCAATGCTGAGTTTAAAAATCAGCAGTTTCTTGAAAGGCTACCTCCTACTCCCAGCAACAGAGGAAACATTACTCAGAAGTCGGCCGACACAGCTACCGGAACTACATCAAATGGGAAGATGAAGCGTGTACCACTAACACCAACCAGAGGAAGCAGTCAGAACGTCAGCCCCCCACTACAGACCCAGAGATCGACACAGCAGATGTATGCACCATCTTCAATTTCACAAAGCCTTCTAAGGAGAGGATTTTTGTTCCTGGACACTTGGAAAGTCTGTGATCTCTAGAGGTAGGCAAAAGCCTGTTTCTCCAGAAGAATTCATTTCAACCATACATCCAAAGTGCTGAAATACGAAATACTGTCCCAGGACTCGGGGAAGTGGCCAGTCCTAGCAGCATCAATTCACAGCTTTCAGCACGTCTCCATCAGCTGTCAACTTTGGAATAATGGAACTGTCCACAGAATTCCTGAAACAGGCAGAAAAGACTAAGCAAAATAAGAAACGGGACTGCCCACAGGTTTAATTTATTCAGAGCCCGTAGCAACCAGAGATGGTTTTAAACTGACTTGTATCTTAATTTGGTTTGAGTAAATCCAAATGTTAATTTTTGACCACAAGGATTCATGTGAGTGCAGGCTTTCTGGTAAAATTTTTAGTTAAATTTTTTTTTAAGTTCTTAAATTAAAATCATAAGCTTTCCCTGTTACACAGACTGTTAAAAAAAGATCTTGAAAGGTCATCTAATTCATCCTTTATCAAGAGAAGTAATGTTTCCAAAGTTAACTGCAAATGGAGAAGTAAAATTATTTGACAATTACAGTGCACCTAGTTTCTTACTTAGGCTCTTTAATCTGAGCATTTACTTATACCCAAAAGCATTTCTTTCCAAAAAAAAAAAGAAAATGGCCAGATAGGTTAAACAATTATTTTTCAGTTGAATCTACACCAAAAAAAAAATTCATATAATGCAAACATGTATTTTTTACATTGTTTTTAATGTTCTTTGACCCACAAAAAGGATGCTTATTTTCCCCAAACAACATTTGATGACATACTTCAGTTCAGGTAGCCCACTGAAGATTTCTCTGCGGCTTAGTTCAGAAATCCCATTTCCAAGAAATATTTTTGTTCCATCAAATTCTTTGGCTCCTTTCTTACATTTGCCTTTAATATCAGAGTATATGGAAACAACATCTCCAGCTTTCATAACTAGAGGAAGAAGAAAATCAAATCATGCTGATCTATCTATACAGTGAAAATTCTTTAAGTTTTAAGACCAGGGACGTCTAGAGGCGTAAAGCAGTCTGAACAGGCTCATTGTCTCAATATAACCCCTAAGAGAGAATGTAGCTCTTTATTTTTAAATGTTCCCTAACAACAAATCTAATTGAAGATTTTTTTTCCTAAGAAAACAAAGATATAGAATAGTCTTCAAAACATCCTACCTCGATTGGAAGTCTTAAGCTGAGCAAAGAGGAAGAATATCTTCTATTTATTTTCCCCAAACCTAACACTCCCTAAAAGAGTAAGTTAAGAATATTGAGTTTCACCACAAAATTAAGATTCCAGGTGCTGAATGTTCCCCTCACAAATGATAGGGTAGCAGCCTGGGGTTTTAAAGCACCAGAGTAAAGAATACAAAACAAAATTTCCCTGACATCTTACACCCTATTAAGCAGTCATGATCCTTTAAACAAACATCATTACACACGTCCTTATCTAGAATGGAAAAACTGGCAGAAAACCTCACACGGATGCCTAATGTGTCAGTCCATACCAGACACATCCTTTAACTGGCTATACTAAAATGCAAAGCTTGGAATATAACTTTATTAAAGCAAATTTGAAAAGTATCTGAGTGATAATTTAATACATTTCTCATTTGAAGATACATACACATTTTAGCGAATGTTTTACAGAGAAGTCTAAAGACTGTGCTCACATTTGGAGGCGGACACGATTCCTGGAACATAGACGTGGGCTCCTCGTAACACTGCGCTGCCACACTGGGCTCCGACGACAACCTCGCAGTGTTGCTGTTTTATGTTCTTCCTGGGGACACAAGACGAGAGAAATTGACCACGGTGATACACGTCCAGTGCCCACCAGCCTGTGCAGTGTTTCAGTCTGAAGCCTACATAAATAACCTCTCTAGTCCTGACTGCCACTTATCCATAAAGGAGACAAAGCTGAAAAAAGGAAGATAAACATAGAGGAAATACTTTTCAAAAAAATGAGAAGATGATGAAGATGATGGGCATTTGAGGAAGAAACAATAGCAAGAGGACGCTGGTGCAAGGTGGTATGTGGCACCAGAAACTGCTTCATCAAATACAACAAACTAGTGAATATAACAAGGCAGCAGCGACTCTCAGATACACAGGACAAACTGGCGGTTACCAGTGGGGAGAGGGGAGGGGGAGGGGAGTCAGGAGGTACAAACTGTTATGTATACAGTAAGCCACAAGGATACGCTGCACAACACAGGGAACGGGGCCAGTGTTTTATAGTAACTATAAATGGAGAATAACCTTTAAAACTGTGAATCACTATATTGTACACCTGTAACTTATATAACATGGTGGTAGCAATTATACTGCAATAAAAAAAAAAAAGAGGCAGAATGGAGATGACAGGAAATGACACACAGGGCAGAACAGGTGGCTGAAGGTGCCCTGTGGGGCCCAGCCTGTCTGCTGTCATCAGCTCCGACGCCTTTTGTGTCAGAAAGGACACGATCAGGTGTTTCTACTCCAATCACCCAATGAAGCTTTATGCGGGCTGAAGTCACAACCCACCCCTGCCCCAGCCAAAAAACCGCTGCTTCATCATTTAACAAGCACTGTGCTTCCTAACGGCATTGGGAGAGAAGAGAAATGAAGTCCCTGTCTTCACACACTAAAACACACAGCACACAGGGAACTCACAAACGTTTCTAAAGTGGCAGGTTGTTGCATGGGAAGTTATTAATATTTTAAACTAGACAGAGACAAAGATAAGTCTTGTTTTCTTCCTTTGCTGTCCAACATTTTTGTTTTTTCAGGATGGGGTTAGATAGTTAGGTTTCTTTAAGCATTTTTAATTAATTATTTATTTTATTTTATTTTTTAGTGGAAGTACTGGGGATTGAACCCAGGACCCTGCGCATGCTAAGCACACACTCTACCGCTGGGCTATACCCTCCCCGCCTTTTTTTTTTTTTTCGGTCTAACATTTTTCAGTGTTCTCCAGCTTCTCCCCTCCACTCCTTAGATCACCAAAACCCACGCATCACTTCTAACACTCCGGACAGACATTTTCAATGGACAGGGGGTGCCCGTGTGATCAACCCCAAATACAGATCTTGAGAACACTTCATACGTGCTGTCACAGCTCCTTGCTGGGAGAATTAAGTGTCCTTTCTCTCCATGATCTCCAAACGATCACATCTCACTAAACTTCTCAGTTTTACACCACTCCTTCCTGGTCCCACACATTCTCACTGCTCATTCTCTAGCTATTTCTTAAAGACGTTCACTTCCCCCCACCCCCAACCAAGTTCAAAACCATGCCAACCATCTCTTCTCACTCTGTATCCTAAACCTTGGCAATCTCACAATTTCAATAATCAGTTACAAAAACAATCCACATTTTCTAACAATTAGCCTTTCTAGACTCTGATTACCTGCAGGTAGCTGTATATAGATGTCTCACAGTTATTTCAAACTCAACAAGTCCTAAATAATGTCATTTTTCTCTGACCCACTCCTTAAATCCTTGGTTAACACCCCAGAGCTCTTCGTCCTCTTGTGTTTCCAGTCTTGACAAACTACAAAGTGTCATTATCTACCTGAATAACCAAACTGGAGAGTTTGGCATCATCTTAAATCTCTTCTTCCTGAAACTCCTAACTTAACACTCACTGAGTTACCAGTCATGCCAGCTCTAATCCTGACAGATCTGCTGGGCCCGTCCCCTCACACCAGACATGAATCACCTCTCAACCTGACAACTGAAATCCCTTCCTGCCTTTCACCTCCAATCGCTTTCAGAGCCTCCTGATGCCTTTGGTGTGCTTCAGTTTCATTTTTAAGTATCCAGACGTGAATTTATTTTTACTTTTGGCCTCAGGCTTACTGTACTTCTTAAAACTTTCACCAATCCTGGAAAATTACTAGTCATTATATTTTTTAATGTTGTCTCTCACCCATTCTTTCTAATCTCTCCATCTGAGACTCATCAGAAACATGTAGTACCTTTTCATTCTTTTTCGATGATATGGTTTCATACTTTGAATGGCTTTACCTGTCTCTACCGCATTCTGGGTAATTCCTGAGTCATCTCCTACTTCATTAATTCTCTCATCTGCTGGGTCTAATCTACAGTTTAACTCATTAAGTGAGTTTTAAATTTTAATATTTTAATTTCTAGAAACTCTTTCAGTTTTTATTTTCTTCTTGGGGTCTTTTTATATTTTAGATTCTCACCCTTGTTTTTAATCATTTCAAAGAAACTGATCTTACAGTCAATACCAGTTAGCTCTATTTGCTGCAGTTCTGGCGGGGACTCTGATCCCTTGGTTTGTCGTACATGCTGGTTCTCACTCATGGTGGTTTGATTCCTAGTGCAGGGTTTAACTACTGAGAAGGGTGCATGGCCTGGACTGACAGGTGCCACTTCTGAGTCATTTAGCCAAGCTCCTAAGGAACTGGCTTGGGATCCAGTTTTTATGTTAATTTCCCAAACTGCAGCTTTCAAGACCACTTGGCTAGTATGAATCTGAATTCCAAACCCTTACAGGTATAGAACTGTAGTTCTCAGAGATTTTTTTTCCTCCAATCCAGACTCTAAGGCAAGAGAGATCCAGTTCCTAATTACTGCCTTGCACTGACTGCTGGGCATTTCTCACCTCCCAGTGTTAATATCCTGTTGTTAAAACCAAAGCCCCTATTGTAAAATGACTATAACTCAATAAAAAAATGTTTAAAACAAAAACAAAAACCAAAGCCCCTAAGTTTAGGGGACCAACCACCTCCTATTCCAAATGCCCCAACTCTCAAATCTTACTTCACAAGCTTATTGCTATTTTCAGTTACTGTACACTCTAACCCCTGAATATGTCACTTAGGTTCCTTATCACTCAGTGTGCATTTTATGACCTGTATTTTATTCTGTATTCCTAGGCATATGTACAGAGACATCCCCACATTGTCTAGTTCACCACAAACTTTTTTGACTGTAACGCAATGTAGGAAATGTGCTTAAATCACATCCCAGGACCCGTGTGTGTATATATACACACACTTACATTTACAGCAAACATTTCATGAAATACCTGTGTACAATCCAATGTATTATAAAATACCTCTTTTCTTTTAAAATAATGCCTATTAAAAATAAACAATTAAATTGATTTTACTACCTACTCATGGGTCATGATCTGCACACAGTCTGGAAAACACAGCTTTATGCTACTACCAATAGTGTATTTCTAAAGTCATGACTCTAAGAAGAACTATTTGTCTCCTATAATCTATACAAAAAACAAAACAGTCCTTAGTTTAAAAAACAAAAATCTCTATACAGTTCACAGCCTGCCTCTCCTAACTTCTTCAAAGTCTCCTTTCTTCAATCTCTCTGAAAACAAATGGAGCAGCCAAACCTGATCACTTCCGTCAAGAACCACCACGTGTGTCTCTGTGTCTCTGCATGTGCTTCCTCTCCGCCCAGCTTCCTCGTGCCTACTTCATCTCCGCATGCACCTAATGCTTACTCTTCTTCAAGGCTCAAGTGAAGTAACGTCTATTTGGAGGAAATCTTTACCCATCTCTTTGCACTCAGTCCTCTGCTCTGCTCTGATGGTCCTTCACTCACACCTCTGCTGAGGCATTTACTGCATCAGACTTGTACCCACATTCCCTGCTTTTGGACTAGACAACTATATTTCATCCATCTTTGTAACATCTTTGGGTCTCACACATAGCACCAATTCAAAAAACATTTTGTGAAAGGGAACTTTATAGTGCTAATCAAGAGAGTTTTTGTGAGAATAACCATTTCATGGGAAGGAGAGAATGGAAGACTACGGAGAAGAGATGAACACAGTGGGCTGGAACTGCTGTCCTTTCTTTGGAAGGCCTGGCTACAAGGCCGGTCCTCGGCTGGTGTTCGGGAACTCGGAACCAGGAGCAGTGCCACTATTAACTGATGAAGGTAGCTCGCCACTCTGAAAAAGTACTGAACCACTGCTCGACTGCTGACCACTAAACTACTTTAAAGCTTTAGCAAAATGAGCATTTTTATATTTATTACGACTCTTGGGGTATTAAAAAATTACATCATAATTAGGGACTTTAAAATGCTCTTTGGGAACAGAACTCTCATCATAATATGAAAGTCTTTTGTTTTTTTCCAATTTTAAAACATATGCCTTCCAAATACAGAATCTGAGTAGGACAGTTCCCGTTCTATTCAGAGAACACGCACCATAATTTAACATAATCGTGAATTAACAAAATTTTACAAATATATCTGCTTTAAAAGTAGGAAATATGTTGCTTTGTATTTTTGTTGTAGCTAAAAAATATACAAGTAAAAAAAGTAAAAGTTTCTTAGAAAGTAGAAAAAAATCAGTAACTGTATTAAATTAAACTAAAATTACTCTCAAGGTATCTGAGCTCATTTCTAGTCTTTTTTTGTAATATTTTCATGACACAGTATAAAGTCAGCATTTATGAAATCTGTGAATGCCTATCTAAACAAAGTTGCTATTAATGGACACACTTAGCACTGTCACCAAACAGTAAAAAAAAGAAAAAAAAAAAGAACCTGTGACAAATTTTTATTTCAAAGAATACAATTTGCACACAAAACAGTTGTTACAAACCTAGGTCCAATGACAGGAATAAGTAAGACATCCTGCAGCTCTGGATGCTGAAGAACAGGAAAACTTAATCCATTAAACTGCTGTTAAAAAACAAACACACAGGATTACAAAGGGATCAGCGTATTTGCTAAATTTCAAATTATGGAGCTTCTCAATCTCGTTACCTAGCAGAGCATAAAGCTTGGTTTAGAATATTTTCACTTTATTCCATGTGATATTATAAGCATCAAAGACTTCAAAACAAGTGTTTTCTCTATAATATAATTCTGAAGTAACTTCTTTGTAAGGCTCAATTTTGCTCAGTTTGACTTTGTAAATAGAAACCCTGTTTACCATAAGTGACTTGCTTTGAAAACATATGCAATATAAAATTGCATGTAGTACACTCTTTTAAGAAAAGCTTCTGAATAAGACATTAAAGACTGAGATTATTAAATACTATTTATTACATACTAACCACACTGGATGCCCTGTCAGTTTTGGTGAGGTTCTTTTTGGCAAAGGTTTAGGAGTTTCAGGAGCCTTGACCACACTTGGCCTGCAGACTGGGGACAGGTGCTGGGGCCAATGAGAGCCAACTGACTCCACAGCTACACTGGTAGCTTCAAACTGGTCACAGTAGGAGAATTTACACCATGAAGATCAACAAACACCACAAATCAGGGTTATTTTACCCAGAAAGTGGGTTGCTCAGCATGCAGCAGCACACCACGGTTGCAGGCAGAAGACCACCGGGCACCCCACGCAGCAGAATCAAGAGCAGAGGAGTGGACTGGACAGCAAGGACTGGACACGCTAGCAGAGAGCAACGTGCAAACATCTGAGAACAAGTCTCCGCCACCCAGGATAACCGAGGGATTATCAACCCAGTCATTTTCACGTACCGCTCAAAAGAGCAGTAATGATAACGTGTACCTGCACTGGCTTGAAGTATCCATGTGCTGCTAGAGAAGACTTCCAAAATCAACTTATTTCCAAGTTGATAAGGAAAGAGGAAAAAAACCTTATTATTTTAGAAACCTAACTACATTTCTACCAAGTCAACAGCTCTCCTGACTTCTGCTTCTTCCAGGCCAAGGATCTTTCAGACTAACCATATCCAAGAGACAGCTAGTAAGAAATCTGGAGGGTAAAGTCCGCATTCAATCAGACCACTCTCCCTTTCTCTTCCCCTCTCTCCCTCACGCACTCTCATCACTGGAAGCCTTATAGTATCCAGGCTATGGTAAAGTGATCCTTCCAAGGAGAAGGTAATCAATTTTGTTATTTGTTTTTCTTTTGTTTTAAAAGCACTTTTTCTTTAGACAATAGAAATATTTTACAAAGAGATCAATCCTTCTCAGGCCAAGGTTTTCTTTCTCTCTTTTTCTATCAAATATTAAAACGATAGAGAAATAACTTTCATAAAACCACACATGCTTAACTTTCATAAAACATCACAAATAAACTTTCTTTTTTAAACCAAGCATATCACCTGCCTCCTTTTCTGTTTCTGCCCTGTGACCTTTTAAAAACAGCCTTAATGACATTTAAGTTACATACCAGAAAATGTACCCATTTTAAAGGCACAACTCAATTTTTTGTAAATTTACAGAATTGTGCAACCATCACTACAAGCCAGTTTTAGATCACTTCCATCACTGCAAAGTCTCCCCATCCCCAAGTGCAGTCAATCTCTATTCCTAGCTCCAACCCCAGGCAACCACTAACTTACTTTCTCTCTTTCTAAATATGCCTTTTCTAGACACTTCATATAAACAGAATCACATAATACACCATGTCTCGTGTCTGGCTTCTTTCACTTAGTGTAACAATGTTTTTGAGGTTCATCCACGGTATAACATGTATCAGCTCATCACTTTACTGCTGGGTCGTGTTCCTCTGTGTGAAGAGTTGTCCACTGATGGACATTTGGGTAGCTTCTCGCTTTTGGTTATTATAAACAATGCTGCTATTAATGTTCACGTTCAAGCATTTGCATAGAAATATGTTTTCATTTCTCTTGGGTGGATACCTAGGGAGTAGAACTGCTAGGTTGTACAGGAAGTTTAACTTTTTAAGCGACTGTTTTCCAAAGAGACCAAACCATTTGACATTCCCATCTGCAATGCATAAAGTTCCAGTTTCTCCACATCCTCACCAGCCAAATGGAATTTTTAATTATTAAATTTCAGTATTTGACCCAGAGAAATTTGGAGACAAAGTGCCCACTCATATACTATTCAGGACATGCCTTTAGGACACATGTGACCTTTGGAACGTAGAAAAAGAAGGAAAATTTATCATCTAAAACCTCCTCCAATTCCCCTTTCCTGCTAGAAATAGGCACCACTCTACCACCAGTTTCTTATCTAGAGCTGACGACCTAACCTTCTCTGTCTCATCTTAACCTTTAAGGAAAGGGACTCAAAGCCCAGAGGGAGTCTGTCTGCCTCATCTTAAATACTAGCCCATGAGATCTTATATTCCCATCACACTGGGGTACTAGATTATCTAAACTCTAGGAATAACTTGCTAGAAAACAATCTGGATCTGCCTGAGTTAGGGACACCTCTGATGGGCCTCAGAACAGGTTTCTTTCAGCTCGCTGAAAACTTACACGCATGGCTATATAAAAGTCATCATCTTAGTTGCTTAGAGGAACTGCCTAATTTTATGCCTAATGCCATTACTCTCAATAAAATGATCACCCTTATTAAAAATCAGATTAACCTTTCTCTGAGTCTTATTTACACTAAGTTCTGGTCTGATGCAGCCAGAAACCACTGCTGGTTCTTCTTATAACACGGTCATCTACTCACTACTTGAAGTTATAGAACTGTCCCTAAAGAGAGTATGATAAACATTCCATAAATGAACTGAGATTAAAGATAAAATAAATGAATCAGTATCAGTAATAATTTTCTGAAAAATTCTCAAAGTTATATGTAAACTGATAACACTGCCTGTGAGGTACAAAGAGTACTCTTTAAATCATGCTTACCTCTTGCTTTTCACTTAGGTGGCAATTAGGTAGAAATAAGTCTGCAGACAGCTACCCATGGTTACTTGTTATAAGAGATTTAATAACTACAAAATGAGGTGTGAAATAACCTCTGTAGGAATCTGTTTTCCTCCATCTTACATTTCTTTGGGGGCAAATTTCAGTGCCCAGTGTATGAAACACAAAATGCACAGCTTTTGAAAGCAAAGAATGAAGATAATATAAACAAGAAAATTCAAATTTTTTCTGCTTGGAATGTAAAAAGTGCCATTTTATAAAACTGTGTTCACAGAAATGATTATCATGCCAAATCTATCTTATTGGTTGAACAACAACAACAACAAAAAACTTGTGCTGATTTATTTAAAATATATTTTTTACGGAGACGGAGAAGATGGCGGAGTAGAAGGACACTCGCAGGTCACCCTCTCCCACAAATACACCAAGACCCACATCTACAGACCCACTCAGCGAACCAGAGCACCTGTGGAACTCCGACAGAACATCGCCCTCTTCAAAAGATAAAGACCAAAAACCTGGTAGGAGAAAAGGAAAAAAGAAAGAACAAAAGGCAAAGCAGCGCGGGACGGGTCCCACGGGGAGGGAGCGGCAAAGGAGGACTGGCGCTCGCTCGCTGGGTCTCCCCTCTCCAACTGAGAGGCCAGTGGGACAGAGGGGGAGCCTCCGAGGCTCGGATCTGTACAGAGCAGCCCTTGACTGACAGAACTAAGTTAAACGGGCACAGAGAGTCCCCCCGACACCCAGCCTGAGACGCGGGCCGGCAGCGGCGGGCAGGGCCAGGCTGCACAAGCCGGGCGGAGGACGGAAGTGGCTGCACGGAGGCAGCCCCGGGGGAACGCAAGGGGCTGCGCGCCGTGGCTGTGCGCCGTGGCTGTGGATGCACAGGGCAGAACAACCTGGGCCCTCCATAAAACAGCAAGGTTGATGTGCTCTTGGGGGAAGGGTGCATACCCCCATCTCTGAAAACCAGCGGAAAGTTTTTGGGGGAAGAGAGGCGGGGCTCAGGCACAGCCGCCATATCCTCCGCGCTGAGCACTCAGGCCGGGGGCGGGGGCGAAACCTGCATCCGCACCGAAGGGCTTAGCAGCCTCAAAGGCCAGACTGAGACTGGCCTGCAGCCCGGGGCAGATAGGATCCTTCCATCCTGGTCCCTCAGAGAACTTGCTCCACAAAGACAAACAAGGAGCTGGGTTTTGGCTCAGAGCAGGGACAGGGCTGTCCCTCGGTCTTCCTGGAGCCCACCCGCGGAGCGCCGACCAGGGCGGAGCGCGCAGCCTCACAGAGAGCGGAACTACCGGCGGTGCAGGTGGAGGGAGAGCGCCCCCCCCCCCCCCGCCTTTCGGGCAGGAACACAGCCCCTGACCGAGGTGCTGGGAGGGGGCACGACCCGCCCTCCTACCCGGCCAGTCTGCAACATCTGACTGCGGCATCCTGAGAGGCAGCGACGCGCCCGCCCACAGCAGAGAGCTGCACCTGACCCAGTGTTAGGAGGAGGCGCGATCTGCTTGCCGACAGGTGCTGGGAGCGGCACAGAAGAGGGCGCCAACGGAGGGCCTCTGAAAACAGCAAGCTGAGCTTCCAAAACAGGACGAAGACAGAAAGACTTCACATTAAAAGCACACAAACTCCAGGAGAACACCGACAACCCCCCCCCCCTTTTTTTTTTAAATCTGTTTTTACCTGTTCTATTTTCTATTACTCTCTTAATCTTTACTTCTTAATTCATTTCTATTTCTCTTGGGTTTTGATGTCCTGCTATTGATTAGACACAGGTTTCAAGTACATCTATTCATCCCCCCACTTTTTTTGTAAAGGTTTTAAAAGGACGTCTCAACCCAATTAATACTCTGCTTCAACTCACTCTTCTATTATTCATTATACACTGTTTTCAAACCCTCCTTCTCCCTTCTTTTAAAATTCTTTCTCTCTCTTATTTTTTTTTTCTTTTTTTCCTAAGTTCTACTCCTAAATAGGCATCAGATAGATAAAATCCTTAAGGACCAAAATAAACAACTGATACTCCATAAACCAGTGCCAAAGAGGTATGAGCAAGATGAAGAAGCAGAAAAACCTTTCCCAATTAAAAGGACAAGAGAAATCCCCTGAAAGAAAGATCAATAAAATAGACATCGATAGCCTACTAGATCAAGATTTCAAAAAAGGAGTGATCGAATTGCTGAAGGAATTAAAAGAGATAGTGTTTAGAGATATAAAATATGTCAAAAATGAAATTGAAGCTATAAAGAAGAGCCAAGTAGAATGGGTAAACTCATTGACAGAGATGAGGAATGATCTAATAGCTGTGCAAAGCTGACTAGATAATGCAGAGGAACGAATTAGTGATCTAGAAGACAGGGCAATAGAAAGCACCCATTCAGAAGAACTACAAGAGAAGCAAATAAAAAATAATGAAAATAGCATAAGGGACCTATGGGATAATATAAAGCGTCCCAATCTTCGCATAATAGGGGTCCCAGAAGGAGAAGAAAGATCAAAGGGGATTGAAAAGGTTTTTGAAGAAATCATGACTGAAAACTTCCCAAACTTAAAGAAGGAATCAGATATCCAAGTACCGGAAGCTCAGAGGGTCCCAAACAGGAAGAACCCAAATAGACCCACACCAAGACATATCATAATCAAGATGGCCAGAGTCAAGGATAAAGAAATGATTCTAAAGGCAGCAAGAGAAAAGCAAAGAGCAAGTTACAAGGGAACCCCCATAAGGCTCTCAGCTGATTTCTCTACACAAACACTACAGGCCAGAAGGGAGTGGCAAGATATATTCAAAGCCCTGAATGAAAAAAAGATGCAGCCTAGGATCCTTTATCCAGCAAGGCTATCCTTGAGGATAGAAGGAGAAATAAAGAGTTTCACAGACAAAAAAAAAGCTGCAGGAGTTTAGCAACACTAAACCCATGCTAAAAGAAATATTGAAAGGGCTATTCTAAATAGAAAAGCAGCAGGATGCTACAGAAATGAGAAACACACAACTGGAAAGGTGATAACTCATGAATTACAAATAAAGTAAACATGAAATTATAAAATAAGACATACAAATCACTGGAGTGGGAGAGGGAGGCAGGGAAATATAGAATATTTTTTTCTTTCTTTTTAAAATTTTTTTAACAGTAGGATGGGCTTGAGATCATGTTACTATCAGTTTAATAAAAACAGTTATAGTAATGGGTTGATAGATTTACAAAAAAGGGTAACCACAAGCCAAAAATTTACAAAGGAGTCACAAAAATTAAATAAAATCCATGATAATACAAAGGAAAATTACCAAACCACAAAACGAAGAAGAAAGGAACAAAGAGGATATACCAATTCAACTGCAAAGATAAGTTCAAAATGGCAATAAACACACATCTATCATTAATTACTGTAAATGTTAATGGACTAAATGCTCCAGTCAAAAGACACAGAGTGGCAGACTGGATAATAAAGCAAGAACCTTCAATATGCTGCATACAAGAGACCCACTTTAGGGAGAAGGACACATATAGATTGAGAGTGAAAGGATGGAAAAGGATATTCCATGCAAATGGAAAAGCCAAAAAAGCAGGTGTTGCAGTACTGATTTCAGACAAAGTAGACTTTAAAACAAAGGCCATAAAGAAAGATAAAGAAGGACATTTTATAATGATTAAAGGAGTGATACATGATGAGGATATTACATTCGTTAATATATATGCACCCAATATAGGAGCACCTAAGTACATACAAGAATTACTAACAGAGATAAAGGGGGATATTGATGGGAATACAATCATAGTTGGAGATTTTAACACTGCATTGACATCACTAGACAGATCTTCCAGACAGAAAATAAACAAGGCAACAGAGAAATTAAATACTACAATAGAAAAACTAGATTTGGTGGATATTTTCAGAGCATTACACCCCCCAAAAATAGGATATACATTCTTTTCAAGTGCACATGGAACATTTTCCAGGATCGATCATGTACTTGGGCACAAAAGAAACCTCAACAATTTTAAGAAGATAGAAATTATCTCAAGCATCTTTACTGACCACAATGCCATGAAACTGGAAATCAACAACAGAGAAACAAACGAGAAAAAAAGGAAAGCATAGAGATTAAACAATATGTTATTGAAAAAACAATGGATCAATGAGGAAATCAAAGCTGAAATTAAAAAATACCTTGAGACAAGTGATAATGAAAGCACAACCACTCAAAACCTATGGGACACAGCAAAGGCAGTGCTAAGAGGGAAGTTTATAGCGATACAGGCCTTCCTCAAAAAAGAAGAACAATCTCAAATAAACAATTTAACCCACCACCTGAATGAATTAGAAAAAGAAGAACAAAAAGCCCCAAAAAGCAGCAGAAGGAAGGAAATAATAAAGATCAGAGAGGAATTAAATACAATAGAGATTAACAAGACCACAGAAAAAATCAACCAAACCAAAAGCTGGTTTTTTGAAAAAGTAAATAAAATCGACAAACCTCTGGCCAAACTCACAAAGAAGAAAAAAGAGAGAGCACAAATTAGCAAAATAAGAAAGGAAAATGGAGAAATTACAACAAACAAAATAGAAATACAGAATATCATACGAGAATATTATGAAAAACTATATGGAACCAAACTGGATAACCTAGAGGAGATGGACAAGTTTCTGGAAACATACTGTCCACCAAAACTGAATCAAGAAGAATCTGAACACTTGAACAATCTGATCACTAGAAAGGAAATAGAAATAGCAATTAAAAACCTCCCTACAAATAAAAGTCCAGGACCGGACGGCTTCACCGGGGAATTCGACCAAACATACAAAGAAGAACTCATACCAGTCCTTCTCAAACTCTTCCAGATGATTGAAAAGGAGGGATTACTCCCAAACTCATTCTATGAAGCCACCATCACCCTGATACCAAAACCAGGCAAAGACACTACAAAAAAAGAGAATTATAGGCCAATATCACTGATGAACATAGACGCCAAAATCCTCACCAAAATTTTAGCAAATAGAATCCAACAACACATAAAAAAGATTATACATCATGACCAAGTGGGGTTCATCCCAGGGACACAAGGCTGGTTCAACATACGCAAATCAATCAGTGTAAAACATCACATCAACAAGAGAAAGGACAAAAACCACATGATCACCTCAATCGATGCAGAAAAAGCATTTGATAAAATTCAACACCCATTTATGATAAAAACTCTCGCCAAAGTGGGTATAGAGGGAACATATCTCAACATAATAAAAGCTATATATGACAAACCTACAGCCAGCACAGTACTCAACGGTGAAAAACTCAAAAGCTTCCCACTAAAATCTGGGACAAGACAAGGATGCCCACTATCACCACTCCTATTCAACATAGTCCTGGCAGTCCTAGCCACAGCAGTCAGGCAAGAGAAAGAAATAAAAGGGATCCAAATTGGAAAAGAAGAGGTAAAAGTGTCATTATACGCTGATGACATGTTACTATATATAGAAAACCCTAAAAGGTCCACACAAAAGCTACTAGAGCTGATTGAAGAATTCAGCAAGGTAGCAGGTTATAAAATTAACGTTCAAAAATCAGTTGCATTTCTTTACACTAACGATAAATCAACAGAAGAAGAAAGTAAAGAAACAATCCCCTTTAAAATAGCACCCAAAGTAATAAAATATCTGGGAATAAATCTAACCAAGGAGGTGAAAGAATTATACACAGAAAACTATAAACCATTGATGAAGGAAATTAAAGAAGACTTTAAAAAATGGAAAGATATTCCATGCTCTTGGATTGGAAGAATAAATATTGTTAAAATGGTCACACTGCCCAAGGCAATCTACAGATTTAATGCAATCCCTATCCAATTACCCAGGACATATTTCACAGAACTAGAAAAAATCATAATAAAATTCATATGGAACCATCAAAGACCTAGAATTGCCAAAGCATTACTGAAGAGAAGAAAGAGGCTGGAGGAATAACTCTCCCAGACTTCAGACAATACTATAGAGCTACAGTCATCAAGACAGCATGGTATTGGTACCAAAACAGACATATAGACCAATGGAACAGAATAGAGAGCCCAGAAATGAACCCACAAACTTTTGGTCAACTCATCTTTGACAAAGGAGGCATGAATATACATTGGAATAAAGACAGTCTCTTCAGCAAATGGTGTTGGGAAAACTGGACAGCAGCATGTAAAACAATGAAGCTAGAACACTCCCTTACACCATATACAAAAATCAACTCAAAATGGATTAAAGACTTAAACATAAGACAAGATACAATAAACCTCCTAGAGGAAAATATAGGCAAAACATTATCTGACATACATCTCAAAAATTTTCTCCTAGAAGAAATAAAAGCAAGAATAAACAAATGGGACCTAATGAAACTTACAAGCTTCTGCACAGCAAAGGAAACCAGAAGTAAAACAAGAAGAAAACCTACGGAATGGGAGAAAATTTTTGCAAGTGAAACCGACAAAGGCTTGATCTCCAGAATATATAAGCAGCTCATACGACTCAATAAGAAAAAAATAAACAACCCAATCCAAAAATGGGCAGAAGACCTAAACAAGCAATTCTCCAAGGAAGACATACAAATGATCAAAAAGCACATGAAAAAATGCTCCATATCACTAATTATCAGAGAAATGCAAATCAAAACTACAATGAGGTATCACCTCACACCAGTCAGAATGGCCGTCATTCAAAAATCCACAAATGACAAATGCTGGAGAGGCTGTGGAGAAAGGGGAACCCTCCTACACTGCTGGTGGGAATGCAGTTTGGTGCAGCCACTATGGAAAACAGTGTGGAGATTCCTCAAAAGACTAGGAATAGACTTAACATATGACCCAGGAATCCCACTCCTGGGCTTGTATCCAGAAGGAAATCTACTTCAGGATGACACCTGCACCCCAATGTTCATAGCAGCACTATTTACAATAGCCAAAACATGGAAACAGCCTAAATGTCCATCAACAGGTGACTGGATAAAGAAGAGGTGGTATATTTATACAATGGAATACTACTCAGCCATAAAAACCAACAACATAATGCCATTTGCAGCAACATGGATGCTCCTGGAGAATGTCATTCTAAGTGAAGTAAGCCAGAAAGAGAAAGAAAAATACCATATGAGATCGCTCATATGTGGAATCTAAAAAACAAAAACAAAAACAAACAAACAAACAAACAAAAACAAAGCATAAATAAAGGACAGAAATAGACTCACAGACAGAGAATACAGACTTGTGGTTACCTGGGGGGTGGAGGGTGGGAAGGGATAGACTGGGATTTCAAAATTGTAGAATAGACTACACTGTATAGCACAGGGAAATATACACAAAATGTGATGATAACTCACAGAGAAAAAATGTGACAATGAGTGTGTATTTGTCCATGAATAACTGAAAAATTGTGCTGAACACTGGAATTTGACACAACATTGTAAAATGATTATAAATCAATAAAAAATGTTAAAAATATATATTTTTACACTGTTTAATTTCCTTTTATTAAAACTATATTTAATTAAATCATCATATTCAAATTAAATTAATTAAAAATATAATCCTGCAGGTAATCAGTAGGTACTTCCCTACCTCTGGGCTCACCTCAGCTATACAATCTGCCCTCCTGATCATTATCTGCTGCTTAGCACAAGATCACAGAGTTTTAGAGTTAGAACGGACCTCTTAACATGTATTTTAATGATGAAGCAACTGAGGCCCAGAGGGATTAAGCAACCTACTCAGTCACTAAATAAATTCAGAATCACAAGTACTAAATTCAAGTTCTAGCATTAGCACCCACTCTGTAACCTTGAACAACTTAACACTCATGATCCTCAATTTCCTTATTTGTAAAATTGTAATAGATTATGGTTCACATGATTTTAGGGAGAAGCAAGATGACACAGGCTATAGAAATGTTGATAATGTACATAATGACAAAAAATTTGCATGAACCTTTTGAAGCTCATCAAACAACAGATTTTTCACATGCTGCACTGAGGCTAGATGGGTATTTACTCTGACAGTTGTGAACGATGGAGGGTGTGACAAGCGACTTAACAGAGCTTCAAACTTCCTTTCTGCTTCTTGTTTACCTAAAGCAGACACAACCTGAAAAGTAGAACAAGTTAATGTTTCAATTTCATTATACAAATTAAAGATATTAAGCAGAATATACACATATACATTTAAGTACTGAAACATCACTCAGCAATAGTTCATTTCCATTTCATTTTTCTGTATTGTTTATGTGTTAATAACACTAAGGGAATGATAATACTTCACAGGATTATGCTAATAAACACCTAATAAAATGCCTGACATGAAGGGCTTAGAAAAACACTGCTTCAACTTCAAAGCACTATTAACATTGTTAACATTATCTGCTATGTTTACTCAAATTCAGGATTTCATTCTACTTATTAAGAAAGTAACTGTTACATTATTTCTGTAGAACTAGTTGCTTTCTAATCTCAGATCCTAGAGCAAATTGGTTAGTAACCTTTTAAAACACCAATATTTGAAGAATAAGTAACATTGATAACATCATCCAAAGATTCCTCATGACATCATCATCTTTTTTTTTTAAATGGAGGTACTGGGAATTGAACTCAGGACCTCGTGCATGATGGGCATGCACTCTACCACTGAGCTATACCCTCCCCCTGAAATCAGCTTTTTAATATGGTATTATTAAATGTAACATATACTGTCTAAAAAAGCAGGTAGCAAGGTATCTGTCAGAAATGAAGTGAGAAAGACTCAAAACGACCAAGTTTCCCTGTCATTAACTGAAACTTTTCAAGATACATTTCCCACCATCTTTTGTCATCTTTGACTATACCCTGCCTCACATAAGCTTCATAAACCACTTGCCAGCCTAATAATCTACTAGCCTAAAATATTAGTATTTTCTCAAAGTTTAAACTAAATATTCTGTTACCTTTGATACTTTTTACAAAGGGATGGTTTTTCTTTTTGTAAAATCATATAGTTAGTGGGTTTGAGGCAGAGGTGATGTCAAAGAAAGACATTTGAATCTTCTTTTATAAAACAATGTTAACCATTTTAAAAATCGCTGGGAGAAAAACTGCCAAATGCCTTTTTCTCTTAATACACTCCTTACATAGTAAGTTCTTTGAAATTAGGAAGATAGTTTCTCTTTCCATACTCTCTCGTCCCTTAACATAATCTTTGGAAATAAAATGTAGAAATCGAATCTAAGTCATGACTTCACCAACATCTTTAAAAATTAGCTAACGTTTAAGGGGCTTTACTTTGAACAGAAGACAAAAGATTTGGAAAATACAGAGTTGCTCGCAGGCAGGACAGTAAAGTGGAAAGAGCACAGGCTTGGCAATCAAAGACAATCAACATTCACCGAAGACTTCTTTGCTAGGCACTGCCCGCAGCACACAGGATGAGTATTTGTTGAGGGTTTATCATGAGCCAAAACGATGCCAGGTGCTCGCACTTACAATACCTTAAAACAACCTTGTAAGTTAAATATAGCTAACAGTCCTCCAATTTCACAGAAAAGGAAATCAAGGTTAAGGGATGTGAAGTAATTGACTCAAAGGACTGGACTGCAAACCAGGGGCTTGGGATTCCAAATGTGTTTCTTTTCTCATTGACCCTGAGCTCTTCACCTTCAGATCAATACTGTCTCATGATAGGGGTGTCAATTGCAGTCAGTGAGATGGCTCTTTAGACCCTCAGTCCTCTCACCTGCAAAAAGGGGGAGGAAATCCCCACGAGAAAATGACTTTTAAGATTAGAAAATAAAGGTCTGCACATCACCTAGCACAACTGGTAGCATTTACGCAGCACTCGATAAAGTCTATCATCTCTTTCACCTTAGTGTCAGGTGAAGTGCTCTAAGACTACAAGTGTTTGTTCTCTCCAGGGCTTAAATTCTCAAAGACAGGGATCTTTTCTTGTGCATCCTTGTAACCTCTTCAGGGCCATGCCTACTGCCAGGCACACAACTGCTTTTCCCCCTCCCTTCTTTCCCATTCCTAAGTGTTACAGCAGATACCTCATTCACCTCTTACCTCGGAAGGCATTAATTAAATACCGGCAGAAAGACATTACTATTCATTTTACATTCGGAAAGTAAGAAACAAAGATTGCAAACATTAGACTTCCTTTTAGACTTTTTGTATTTCTCTAGATTGTATAAATATTAGAATTTTTGCTAATCTCATATAACGTGTATATCTGACCTACCTCCTTATTCATGAAGCCCGCTTTGAGATAGTTTTCAACCTCAAGCCTCAAAGATATTTTAGGGAAAACAGACATCTTCCTGTTGCTTATTTCTCCTCCTTCAGAAGTGCTGGAAAACGGTGGTTTTTCTTTCCGAATTAAAGTGAGCGTCTGGACAAGGAATAACCACCCACAACGTGCCGGGACCACCCGACGCCCAGGAAACACGCGCCGCTCACGCCGAGCGAGGAACTTGCACTCAGCCGGTTGAGAGCGTCTTCCCCGCCTCCACCACCCCTGTCCTAGGTCCTTCCTTAGCGACGCTCACGGAAACCACCGCGAGACAATGCCACTCACGTCGCAGAGAAAGAAAAAAGAAAAAAAAAACCCGTGAGGAGCGAAACCGTTGCGAACTGGAAACCAGACTGGAATCAACTCAGTCACACTCAACCTTAAGTCTGCGTTTCCAAACCCTCAGCCCCGTTTCTCAGCTGAAAGACGCTTCCGGATCACGCCATTTCCGGCGACGGGTGCCACCCCTCCCTCCCCGCCCACCAATCTGCAACCGTGAACTGCCTCTCCGTCACGTCCTCGGGGTTTCTGAGCTCCGCCCCTAGCGCCTCCACTGGCAGCTGCCCGGGAGGCGAGGCCGGCGGGGTGCTCTTAGGGAGGGAGGGGTAGCTGCCCGGGGCGTGCTAAGACGAGCGTCTGGGCGGATCTGGGCGGGAGGGCCGAGTGCCCGGGGCGCTGGGGAGGGTTGAATGTTTCTGGTCTGAATAAGGTGAGGGCTCAATCGGTTTACCTGCCAGTTGACCTCCAAAGAAAGGGTGAAACCAGAGTTTATTTGTGCCTATTGGCCACTCTTGATTTCATGAAATCACCTCAGCGCTCTTAGCCTCGCAGGTCTGACTTTAGTTGTGAATAAACAGCATTACTGACATTTTCAAAAGCTGGTTTCGTGGTGTGTTAATAACCATGAGTGCTCGGGTAAAACTAGAACGCCCTGGTAGTTCTTACAATTAGCTGAGTAAGGCTAACAGTTAACCTGTGTAAGAGTTGATTTATACGCTCGGGACCCTTGGCTAATCTTTTCGCAGTTACAAATGAGGAAAGATTCACAGGGGGAAGGTACCTAATGAAAGTCATGTAATTTTGTGATAGAATAGGAAACTAAAAATTGTCTCGTGACTTAGTGTTTTTTGTAGCACACTGTGGTCCTTAACACACAACTGTAGGAGAAGTTTTTTCTTAAGTCTTTTTCTCTTTAAATCTCACATGGAGATGTTTTTAAAAGTATATCTATTTTCTATGATCACCAACCAGGTTCTGTAGAAAGTGTTTTATCTTGCAGGCATTATGCCACACAACCACCCTGCAGGACGGTTATCATTATCTCTTTCACAGACAAGTAAAACAAAGCTCCCAGAGCCAAAATAATTCTCCATGGCCTCACAAGAAAGTCAGGATAAAGACTATAGCCACCTAGATTCCAAAGCCAATACTCTGTCTTTCTACCGTGGCAAGTTTCCTCAATAAGTAAACTCATGGGATTCTTCTTGGCTCAGTCACCTAAAAGTGATCAGGAAAATGTGTAGACCCAGCGTTTCCAACGGAATTTTTGCAGCCTTAAGATTGTGACTCTAGCACCAATAATGTTTGGAATCTGTATTGAGGAGGTAAGGAAGAGGAAAGAAGTCGAACTAGATTGTAAACTCTGAGAATATAGAGATTTTACCTCACCAGGGCATACTCAGTGCCTAACACATAAGAGGCACTCAGATACTGAATGGCTAGATGAACAGGTTGATGGACAGCTCTGTAAATTAGACGAAGTGCTGGTAAAGCATATGTTTGCTGGAAATTGGTTCACTAGTTCAGCACACATGAGCAGTGCCAGGACATTTAGACTGTCCTTGGCTAAATATTATAGTGACAGTTTTGTTGATGAAGAGGCCTCCTGGTGTTCTAAATTGGTCCAAGTTACAAATCTGAAGTTGGCATAGTGAATATATACTGTCTAAGCAAAGGAAGAGCCCTACAGAAATACACTCATACAAGGGTCATTTAGGCTCTGTGTTCTCTGGGGTGATGTGGCCCTCAACATGGCAGAAGCAAAAATAACCTTAGATATAATCATATCATCTTAATCTCAGTTTGTGATGCTCCAAAGCTTACCTTTAACCCCACCCCAAACAAAACAAAACAAAACAACCCTATTCCTCAGTACTTTCGTGAAGTAAACCTGACAGAATTAGGAAAAATTCTAGAACAGCTAGAAATCTACCAGTCACAACTCATCTGGGGAGTAACCAACTAGACTAAAATCACAGTGAACATAATTTTAAAGATTCAGGAGAGTTGTTTTTTTGTTTAGTTTTGTTCCTATTGGGAAGAACATGCTGTCCCTGTACTCTTGGTTCAAGCCGTGCAGGCAGTTTATCATAGTTAACTAAGTAATAAATTGAATTCAATTCCAGCTGTATCCAAAATTTCCAAGTATTATCCAAAGTTAGCTTATAATAGTTCCTTCTAAGGAATATTAGATAAATGTAGTTTTTAAAAATTTTTTAATTCCCTAGTTGACTTTTTTTTTAATCCTCCTGAAACTAGGACTTGAAATGTCCCTTTAAGCCTCTATTTACAGAAACACAGACTCATTTATATTTATGGGCCAATTCATAGTCAGGAAAGTTAAGCTAATTTGCATAGGCTCAGTACATACCTTTTCCTCTCTACGGGAGGTTAAAACTTGCCTTTAATAACGGGTAGTTGAAGCACGCTGTCTCACATGTAAGTCTTTTTTTTTTCCTTTGCCACTTTTTGTGGCTTAAATTATATTTATTTAATAGGCAACAATACATTGATATTGTCCAAAATTCCAAAGGTACAAAGGATCTACAGTAAAAACCTCCTGACTGTGCCCCTGGCCCTTGGGAGATAGAGCATAAAAAGGCCCTCGGTGCTCTGGAGACCTTCACATAGGCAGGGGGTGCCTGAGGCCTGCGCCCACCCCCACCCCCCCACTCCCACCCACCCGGATTAGACTGAGGGAGGAGATCATCTAGTGTGTGAACTTGGTGGCTTCCGAGTTCCACAAGCTGGCCACAAACCAGATGTGGGACACGACGAAGCGGGCCATCGTGGAGAACAACACGGTGACCCTACAGCTGGCCAGGGTATCACAGCAAGGCATGCAGCTGCTGCAGGAGGATGAGCGGCTCAGGGGCACCCAGGACAACTTGTGCAAACAGCTGGGGCTGCTTGAGAACTCCCAGAAGGTCATGGCCAGGCACAGCAAAGGCCACCAGAAGGTGTGCCCTCTAGGCCCTCATCACGGGGTGTTTGGCACCGAAGGCAGGAGGGAACCCTAGCGGCCCTGCCCTTGAGGCAAATACAGTCCAGCAGGGGTGGATCAGAATCACGAGGGAGGCTGGCAAGATGGACTCCAGGGGTGAGCACAGACAGGATCGCAGGGAGAGGCCGCACTAGCCTGGCTCCTGACGTTCTGGAGCAGCTCTTCTTCCTGTACCCAGTGTTACCCTCATTATTTTGTAACCTTCCAACTCCTGATCACCCACGGGTTTTTTGTGTCAGACTATGTAATTGTAACCATACCTCTGGTTCCCATTAAAAACCATCATGTTAGTTAAAAAAAAAAAAAAAGAATCACGAGGGAGGCAGCAGCTTGGGGATGGGGCCCTCCCTGTGGGGGCTCTGGCCACATCTCTGGTTTATATTTGGTCTAAAGCCCCCATAACTGGTTGACGTGGGACCCAACTCTGGGGACCCAGCTGCTGCTAGAGAGACGCTGGGTTCCCAGGGCCTTGGCTGGCCTCTCTGTCCAGCGGGGCGAGCCCTCACTGAGTCCAGAGCTGGCAGAATGGGGCTGGCTGAGGGTCGATGGCAAGCCCAGGCCACGGCCAACCTGCCACACTGCAGATCATCCTCATGCTGACGGAGAACTGCCGCGAGCAGCAGCAGGGCACGGTCGAGGCCGAGCGGCTGCAGAGGCCGAGCGGCTGCGCCTCCTGCTGAGCCAACAGGAGCAGGGCCTCCTGCAGCTGCAGAAGGACAACCAGGCACTGAGGCGCGGCCTGCGGAAGGGAGAGCGGTGGGAGCAGGTGGGAACCCATCCCTTCACGGCCGCACAACACGGGCCAGCGACTTCCCCTCTCTGGAGGGGCCTTGAGGCTTCATCTGTCAAACAGGCTGAGGTCTGGGGCTAGTGAGGGCCCCTGTGGGCTGGAGAGAAAAGGCAGGGCCCATCGCCCTAGAACAGGGAGGTGGCTGACTTGTCCCGGTCCCGGGCCCAGGAGCCAGAGAGACCAGCTGAACCTACAGCTGGAGCAGCAGCAGGCCGAGGTGCGGCGGCTACAGCAGCAGCTGGCAGAAGAGCAGAAGGTTCGGGCAAGCCTGGAGAAGGCCCTGGCCCAGGCCACCTCCTTCCTCCGGGACGTTATGCAGGTGAACTGGAAGGGGGTGCAAGCGGAGGGCGGGCGGGGGTGAGCCAAGGACAGAAACTGCTCAGAGGTAACTGGGCCACTCAGAGATGGCCAGGCCTGAGGCCCCAGCTTCCCCTGAGAGACTCCTGGCAAGTCTGTCTTTTTCTGATTCTGTACTTCAGGGGTCCCTTCGAAGTCTCAAAGGAGCTGGATGGAGTCCTCTGAGGCCCTCAGTTTTCTCATTAGGAGAATGGGTATCCCACCATAGCCAGCAAACACTTTGAGAAAACAGGCACTGGGATTAGGGTCTCCCAGAGGTGGCTGCTGGGGCCTGACTTAAGGACCTGGCCCCATGCGCCCACCCCTACCAGCAGATGCAGCCAGACAAAGAGGATGGTGACTTTGATGTAGTGTTCCAGCTGCAGTGCAAGGAGATGTTGCAGCAGCTGCTGGTGATGCTCAGCTCAGCCACGGTCCTGAGCCCCAGATGGCTGGGTGTTCCCATCGGGGGAGCCAGCCCTGTGGCCCGCACAAGGAGAGGTGAGTGAGTGACCCTGTGTGACTTCAGAGGAAGCAGCTGTGGGACTCGTCCAAGGGCTGTCCTCAGCTGAGCCTGGGCTGGAAATCCGGATCCCCAGAGCCTCTCTGAATCTCAGCTCCTTCATCTGTGAAATGGAGGCGATGACACCACCCTCCCTCCGCAGACAGTCCAGGACCCAGCCACTCAAGACCGGGTCTCTGCTGCAGCAGCTGTCCAGCATCACACCCTACCAGCTTGGGGACCTGGGCCTGGTGCCTCGATGGATCCACATCCCACCCAACCCTGAGGACCTCAGGCTGCTCTCACACACCACCCATGTGGGAAACTTATAGGCACATGGCAGCCTTGAGGTGAGGGTGCCAGGGGCCCCAGGGACAGCAAGATGGCAACCCTGGGTGCAGATCATGGCTATACCATGCTGTGGCTGTGTGGCCCTGGGGATGTGGCTGGACCTCTCTAAGCCTCCATTTTCCCATTCATAAAATGGGCTGAAGAAAGGTGTGCCAAGACCTCAGTGGGCTAAGACATGCCCACACATCCCCTGGGAGAGGGGCTTGCTAGACCCTGTGGGCCCTTCCTCCAGAGGCAGGGGGAGGTGGGAACGCCCTGAGGAGGCCTCAGCTTCCAAGTGGGTACCTTTAATTTTACAGATTCACACCTCTGGTTCTCCAAAAAGGTTCAAAAAGTTTAGTCTTCCTGAAGTTTCCCTACTTTCTAAGTAGGACACAGAGAGACCAACCTCCTCTCCTAGAAATGGACCGCTCCCGCTATAGTTGCTCCCTTCAGTCCACAGGTGGCCTGGGGGCAGCCCAGAGAAGAGTTATATAAAAACAGATACGACAGGTCAGCGCGGCACGTCTGTGGATGTGGCTGGGCATGTGGGCACAACAGGCAGGCAGGCAGCTGGGTCCACTGGCATCAGGGGCCCAACGAAGGCCCCTGGCTCCTCTCGCAGATGTGGTCCAGGAGCAGGTCAGCGGCGCGCTCCAGCAGTGGAGGCAGCAGCTCCTGCTCAGCTGGGGAGAAGCGGCCCAGCACATGGGCCTGCACTGCATCTGGGTGTGTCGGGCGCCCGATGCCCACCCGCAGCCGTGCCATTGCCTGTTGGGGAGCCAGAGGGGCCCAGGGAGCTTTGATGAGGAATGCTGGGGGCCCTGTACCGGCCCACTCAACTCAGTGCCGGACAGAGGGGCAGACTCACATTGGAGTTGAGACAGCTAATACAGGAACGGGCTCCATTGTGGCCCCTGGCGCTTCCTCCCAACTTCAGAGCCTGTTTCCCCAGCGGCTTGTCCAGCTCATCATGTACCAGGTAGACCTCTTCAGCAGTCAGCCCGAACAGCTCCGCGGCCCTGTGCCCGTTGACGTTCATGAGCTGCCGTGGCCAGAGGAGGACCAGCTAGGCATCACTGAGTGAGGCCAGGGGGAGGTCAGTGGCACAGTGCCGGTCACGCGCCCGACTCTCCACCACACCCAGCCGCCGCGCCAGCTGCCCCAGCACTGCCATGCCCATGCTGTGCCGCATGCCAGGCATTCCAGGGTTCCCCAGCCCGACCACCTACGGGTGGCACTGGGGAAACTGAAGCCCAGTAACTCTACCCATCCTCTATCTCACAGCGGCCTCTGGGGCCCAAAGCAGAGGAAAGTAAATGGAAAGCTGGGCCGGAGTGTGTTAGGGGCTCCAAGAGCAGGCCAGGAAACCTTGGAAACTCCAGAGGGCCAAATGGAAATTGGGGCCCAGCAGGGTGGAATGGGAGGGTGCCCCAGTGTAGGAACGGAGTTCCTGGATGTTTGGAAGCCCACTGAAGCACTAGACCCATTTCTAGATAAGAAAACTGAGACAAGAAACTGGGGGGATTTTGCCAAGGAAACAATGGCAAAACTGGAGCTAGGACCTGGGAGCCCCTACGCCGTCCCCAATTCCACTCACCAGCCACCGCTTCCCCAGGGGCCGGGGCTCCAAAATGCATCGGTTCATGGCCCTCCCTACTCAGCCACAGTCCCGTGCGCGAGAAGCCTGGCTGCCCCATGCTGCCTCTCTCACATGTAAGTCTTAAAGTGTCTTTGAACCATACACAAACCTGGGAGGACAGCATACACTCCTCCTTGTAAAGGTAACAAAATAGTTTGGCGTCTTAAAAGGCCACATTGCCAGGGTTAAAATCTACCACTTGACTGAAGTCATAGTCTTTTCAAATATTAATGACAAGTTTGGTGGTTGGGTGTTGCCTAAACAGCTGAGATCTGGGCTCAGTTTGAGTATGTAATCTCAATAGTGCTGGGTTTTATTCCCAAAATCCACTTAAAAGTTACTGAGATGCAGAGAAATGTAGTTTAAAATACTAAATAAATTTAATCATGCACATATAATACAAAAATATTTTCCTTTAATAAACATTGTCAATGTCTTACTTAATGGGAAATAACTAAAATGTTACAGACAAACAGCCCAGCAGATAAATTTTTAGTATTTACTTTTTAGACCATATACTTTTTCTTCAAAATCTGCACATACTCTTGACGTGCTTTCAAAACCAGATCTTGATTTAGATTTGAGTCATCCGTAGATCCTAGAAGAGCTCCATAGGATCCAGATTCAAATTCAGCAGCAGCTGGAAAGAAAATGAAATAATTAGATTCTTTATCTAAAATATTTCATAGGTAACGAAATATAAGTTAGTTTAAAACAAAAGGTGAGACCTTTCTAAGTATTAAGGAGAATGAAAAGTATCTACATACAACTACAACACAAAACACAAGATTACTACTCTAGACTTTGCCCATGGTTGCACGTTGAATTAACTGCTTTTGTGGCTAAGGATCAGAGCTCCTGGTTTTCTCATTCTTCATTCATTTACTCAGCAACCATGTGCTAAGGCACTGTGACAAGCACTGGAATCACAAGATGAAGATGACACAGTCCACCCTGGAAAATCATGTACCATAAATTGGAAAAATAGATGAACAGGCAATTTCCGTACAGAGTCATAAATGCCATGACAGGTATAAAAGAGGGCACAGGTGGAACACTCAGAAGGGACGTCCAGCTTTGTGTCAATACTGTCCGCTCTTTGGTGGCCATGATATGTAAGCAGAAACCTGAAGGAGGGGGAGAAAGTGCGGGAGGGAGAGGCAAGAAGCAAACACACAGAGCAGAGGCAGGAAGGGTGCCCGCGGAGCTGGATGCAGTCTGACCAGACGCTGGAGCAGAGGGTGGAGCAGGGGAGGAAAGAGACGCGGCTGAACACTTTGGCAGGAGCCAAACTGATGTGGGTGTTTTTCTCCCAAGCTAAGGAATTTGGATTTTTTCCTGAGGGCAAAATGTTAACCAGTGACAAAGTCAATGACAGGAAATTTAATTGTCATCCACCAGGTGACAGCCACATGAACTGTGATTGCTTGAGTCTGGGGTCTTTGGCCTCAGTCACTACCAGTAGCTTGAGAAGCTGATGACCTCCATGCTTTTGAGAACAGGTCTGTGTGCAGGTGACAGGCTCACGGGGACAGCAGGAGAGGAAGGGTACAGCCAGAAGTAGAGAACACAGACTTCTTTTTTAAAGCTATGGATCATGATGAAGAAATGAGGAATTAAGTATATATTTCATTATGAGTGGATAAGCTTTCACATTTTTCATTAGATACATATAAGAAAAAAATTTAACATAGTATCTGTTATTCAAACAATGGAAATAGATACCACTTACTATTTACAGTTTATTTCAGAAATCAATGTCTAAATTTGACTCATAAATTTTCACAACATACCTTCTTCTAGTTCTCTAGTTATATTCTTTTCCAACTCCTCCCGCATCTGAAATAAGTCAAATATTATTTATAATGTTTAAGTTAAACAAGAGACATTATCACAGGAATGAGAGCTAGCTTATGAAATATGGCCTTTAAATAATACTTTTAGAGACTAGACCTAACTTGGGGATTGCTTAAATAGAAAAATAATCACATGAATAAAATAAAATAAATTCCTACTTATTTTGATTTTAGATCATTGAGAACATATATATGTAATGCTATGTAGATTCATCTGATGAAAAGTACAATAAATATTGGCTTATTGAATACACATAATTTCAGAGGGTGATATTTGATCTTAATGGTAAAAAAAAGTTTAAGCAATTCAAATCATATTTACACTGAATGCATTACTTTGCAATTCTTAGAAAAAGTGCCCTTTATAAAAGTTTTTTTACTTTAATGGATTTTTCCCTAAAATGAGCTGTCCATTCTTGTGCTTTTATAAAACTAAAATTTTAAGGTCTGTTCTATGCTAATAATTTTTTCAGCACAGAATCTTAAATACATAAAATGAAGAAAGTGGATCTCTTGTAATGTCATGTGAAAATTCTACTGGCAAAAAATTAAACAATGTATTTTTCTCTCTTTACATGACTAAAACATTTACTTCAGAAAATCTGCTTGAAGAAAGGGAAAAGAGAGGCTAGCACCAGTTTTCAAACTTGGTTTTTGATTCCCGACTTTCTAGAGTTAGAAACAAGGAAAACACGACATAATCCTTTACCTATAACTTCGTTTCCATTCTAGAAGTTAGGGCCAACTTTTTGAAACTTGACCAATTACAGTTACCTACTTCATTATGAAATGTGTGGGGGACATTTCAAACTACAAGTGTCCCCATCTAGAGTGTTCTTTTAAAAATTTTCTTATAAAAGGTATCTTCTCACCAAACAGAGTCTAAAATAGTATACTTAACAGAATAAACACTGTGGTGATAACAATAACATGATAGTCAAGGCCTCTGTAAATTTGGGATGCAAAGACAAAATTTTTGGCTAACGTTTCCCAGTATTTTGGACTGTTTTCCATTAACACTTTTCTGACAAGAGCATTCTAGAGAGGCCTTATACAATGAATAATATGACAACAGTACCAGACAGGTCTTGTGAAGTGAATAACTCCTAACAGATGAAGGGAGAAGCCTTTACTGAAATAATTTCATATAACCATTAATAAACACTATGCAAAATGTAGATCACATTTTTATATGAGTTGAATGTAAGATTACTATCTTTTCCCCCACAAAGCTCTTTTCCTAAATAGGTACTTCTTGGACCTTTATGTTTATTTCTAGGTGAGGACTATGTCCCAATGGTGGAAGTAGTCTGAAGTCCAACATTAATAAGGAGAATGCATCTGCAGTTTTACTTAAACTTTTCCATTTAACAAAAACATAGAAAGGTGAGAAAATTATACACAGGAAGACAATGTATCAGCAAGTTTTAATTCTAATGATTTTTAATTAGGAGGATTCTCTCATAACTGGCAGTTTGCAGACTATGTCCCATAGAAATGGAAGGTCCCACTGGGGACACTGCAGGATTGAGGGACAGAGAAGTCACAGCTTCAGAGTCTCCATTGTTCCTTTACCTCAACAGCTCTACTTGTCTCTGTTTTATATAATACAGTTTCATGGGGGGAAAAATGTTTTCTGAAAAGGTTCTTTTCTTTGAATAAAAATGTTTCAATTGTCTTTCTTTGAAAAAAAAATTTTAAGGTATGAAAATCATTGATTTAGTCAAAGTCTCTAATTTTACACAAAAGGTAACAGGTTCAGAGAGACTAGCTTTCCTGAGGTCACAGAGCCAATGGTCTTCTTAGTCTAGAGTTCGATGCCAGCTACTTTCCTCATATTAAGGGAAAACACATAAAAGTTTAACTATAACTGAGAGAAAATGAATATATAAAACTTTGTCATGTAGCTCAATAATGTTTGAGGCATGAGACATGAAATAGTAGCTTTATAACCAAAATACACATTTTAAAGGCATGGACAAGAATAAAGGGACCAAAGTTCAGTATCATGACTCCTATTAGTAGCAGTCACTATACTCAGTTTATAAAGCACAAAATTTTTCAACCACAGGACAGGGAACTTGAATGAGAAAAATGTTAAGTTGAATCAAGAAAGCTGAAATTGAGGAGATTCTTCCTTAAAAGAATATTCGTTTCCTCCAAATAAAACTCAGTTTACCAGAATCAGTCAACAAACAAATTTAAGTTATTTTGTGGGTTATTTCTAGCAAAATTTAAAACACAAAACAGATTTCTCTTTATCCTCTAGCATACCTCTATCCAATCTCTCATCATTAGTTGGTGTGTACAAAAGACAAGAGCTTAATCTCAATTATAATTTAAATCTGGTCAGAATTTACAGGCGAACTTCATTTCTTTGGGCTCAAGCTTCCACGTGAGGACTATCACTCCCTTTGCCCTCCCCTAACTGCTGAATCTGGGAGAAGGAACTAAGAAGTGCCTCCTTGGTTCTGAATCTCCTCCTTGGAAACCTGTGTCTGCCCACAGCCTGGTGAACTGGGGTCTGCAGTTGGCAGAGCCCTGGGTGGGGGTCAGGCACCTGCTTCCTACCCTCAGCCTGCCTGAAGCACCTTGTTGGGATGAAGGATTCAGACCCCACTGTGGCTGCACATCTAAAGCACATCCTCCAATTCTTTCGGATGCTTTAGGACCTCACTGACTCAGGACTGCCTGACTCCTAGGTTCTGAACTCTGGAGGGGAAAAGAAGTGTCATTTGCCACCTTCCCCACCACAGTTCCAACAAGGAAGATGGCCAGACCACACCTGGAGAAACGTGTCTTTCTTCCCTGACTTTGTGATTAGTGCACATTGTTCAAAACAACCCCACTTTAAAGCAGGGAAAAGTTGAAAGGAACATTTTAGAGAAACATAATGAAGCCAATGACAATACAAAGCACAACAAATACAGATAAATGTTCATTCATTCAACCATAATGTATTACCATTCAATTATATTTGAGATCACAGTGGGGGAGGGTGTAGCTTAGTGGTAGAATGCATGCTGAGCATGCACGAGGCCTGGGGTCAATCCCCAGTACCTCCATTAAAAAAAAAAAATGAGCTCACAGGCTGGCAAATAATGTTGTCCTCTCTTTCTGAGGTCAGTTTGATAAAAATACATTCACCACACATGTACACACACATGTTCATTTCCAAAGTTAATATATTTTCAGATTATTGATACTTTTAAGTTAAAATTTGGTATCATTCTTATTTTAAGTGTTATAAAAATAAGTACAACTATGGAAATGTAATACAATCAAGCCATTTAAACCACTTTGATTCATTATCCAATTGTAAATAGGTTAATGTATGAAGGAAATGACACTTGTCAGTTTGTAAATAGTAAACACATGTACTTGGCTGGAGAGAAAAGAAATGAGAAAGAATTTGTTGATCGAGGAGCTGAAAAATTAAGTACATTCAAAAAAGCGAATGAAAGAAAAAGAACTGGAAAAAGTTGAGCGATTATCTTTCAAAAGATAAAATGCCTCCTCATTTGTCCATTCAGACAAAATGAAATGAGGGCAGGAGGGAGTCCACAGAGCAGAGAACTGATACCAGAAACAAGGTTACTGAACTCTGCCTCTGCCTTTTGAGAAATGTTCTTAACTACTGTGATAGTTTGATTAGAATTAAAATTCAGAGTGGATGTGCCCTGTCTTGGAAGGCTACTTTTAAAAGAAACATGACCAGATTCTGCTGAGACATGTGCTGTGTCATGTAAAAAGTTAAAAAGTCTTAGGAATATTAATCGTTTTAGCTCTGGTGCACTGGTATAATCCCATTTTGAAAAAGAGTTGCTAAACTGAATGGACATTTGAGAAATTTAAAAATTACTTAAATAAATTAGAAAATGTTCAAAAGTGTCAGTAACACACCAAAAGTCCAAAATCAATCAGTGTAAAATTTAATCTTCATATTTAAAATAGATTTGAATGACATTTGTTAACTGTTTGTAGCCATGCATTGTGTTAGCACACAGATACTTAAAAGCTCTTGAGCATAAATCTTGAAAATAGAGAAATTTTATCTGTATAAAGTTGTCTGGAATCAATTTTTAAGTTTTCAGTTTTTAGAAAAAAATTCTATATGCAAGAAAATCTAACAGTGATGTAACTGCTCAGGCTAATTGTAACTTTTTGTATTTTATACTAATATAACTAAATAATATGACTGAGTAAAACTGTAAAATTACTTCTGACATATAGGACAAAACATCCCAGAAATAAACTAGAATGTGAAATGAGGGTAAACATTAGCAAAACAGATATGGGGTCATCTGCTACCACTACAATGGTGTCAAGCAACAAGGCTGTACTTCACATAGTGGTGAGAGAGGTGATAAATCCAGGTGTTATGAACATGGAAAAAACTTGCTTCGACAACCAGCACGACTGAAATCACAGACTTAGAGCAATAATTTATTATAAGTATTTTCCATCAAATTAGAAAAAAAGGCTGAGTAAGCTAGAACTTCACAGTAGGGACAGTCCAAAATGTTAAAATCTTGCAAATAAAGGAGAATGATAAATTCAATCCCAAAGCCATTTTTAACATTTTACTTTCTAGAATCACAGCTGAAAAGCTTTAGAAGTCTGTTGTTTCGTAAAGCCCCATCCCAAAACCCATCCCTTCCTGTCATTTTAAACAGTATGTTCACAGCTCTCATAGCACTATTTTATGTTTTCCTAGCAGAAATAATTGCATCCCTAACAATTCTAGAAGGCATTTTCTTTCTGTAAGCCTAAGAATTCTGTAAACAGTAACTGTATAATAACTCTTGTGAGGTGCTCTGTAGTGATGATGAAGACGTGTCTTTGCATGTGGATAGAGAAGTGCTTTTTAATCTCCCTTGCTAAATCTAGCATGATTTGGCCCCAAGGCCCCACAGAAGAACTATGTGTACCTTGGAACTACAACACTGAATTTAAAATAAACTATTTTTCAATTTATCTAGAAGTACTAAAAAATAAACAGCTCTTTCCTCCAAAAAAGTTAAAGGAAAAAATGTTCTCAGGAATTTTCTCTTGCATTTGCTTTTGTATTCACACACTTTCATTGTCATCTTGTAAAATGATACACTGACTGATATTTTTGGTGACAACTAGTGAGAACATTTCAAGTTTGCCTCACTCTTAGCAACTGACAGAAGGGTTGGCCATGCATTTTCTTTCTGCACCATGCAGTCCAGTCTCACAACTCTGAAGCACTTAGGCCCAACTTAGCTGCAACACTCAGAAACCTGAGCTTTTTTCTTCTATTTATTTTTTATTTTATTATGACATGAAGCCAAGTGAGAAAAAACAGGTTGAGCCCTCACTTAACAAGGGCCCATGCTACCTTTCTCTGCATAAGAAGATCAAGAAAACACCATCAAACCATAAACCAACATGCACTGATTTAAATGGCTGTTTTAACAACAATGATACACAATGAAAACTAGTTGTAATTTAAAGGCTCCCTATCATTGCCACATCGGTATTTCTACAGGTGAGGGCAAGACAGAGACATAAGTGAACTTCATCTTAAAAATTTAAATATTTGCTTTACTTGACTACGTATTTAGAAATGTTCTACAATTGCTCAGTAAGACATTTTATAACAATTAAAATAAAAATGCTGTAAGTAAAATAGCAATTAAGGATGTATTCTTACAGAAGAAAATCATAAAAATTTTAAACTTAAAAACAGAACTTAATGTTTTTAGTGTTACAAGTTTATTGAATTCATAAAAAGAATTTATCTTGGATTCCTTTAAATAAAAAACACCTGTATGTGATTAAGTATCTGGATTTCAATCATACACATATGCTTAGGGGTAGAAAAACCAGGGTGCAGCAAAACTTGAAAATTACTATGAACCAATGCCAAACTGGAATCAATCAGAAACTAAGCTAAACATCGGAGAGTATATCTCTGGTTATTAGGTAATAATATTTAATTTCTAAAATAGAATTTAAATGCAACTTTTAAAGAAATTTAAAATTTGTCAGTTTAGTTGCGTTTATTGAATAAAGTTAATGACAGGTATCTCTTGAAAATGAGAAATCCAGGGACTTAAAAAATTTATAAAATTTCCGTCTCCTTTGTTTATTCGCAAAATTATGGCTTTCACTTAGTGTGCATGAGTCAAATAAACAACTCAGAATTTCACCAAATTAAAAATAAGAATTATATCAGAAATCTGAAACCCAAGGGAAAAAAAGATAATATAACTAACCTTGGCCAAGTAAGTCTCCATGCTGTTATCTGAAGGGCGTAGACTTGAGGTAGAAATCATTAAGTTTTCTCTTGGAGTAAGACTTCTATTGAGCACTAAACTATTACTAAAGTTTCCAACACAAGGCGGCTCGAGGACTGGCCTCATATGAAGAGTGCTGAGTAAAGATTTGTTCTGCTGTTTCTCCACCAGAAGTTTAGTACTAATCTCAGCCAGCCTCTCATTAGCCCTGTGAGGATTGCAAAACAAGAACTGCGTTCATTTCATTTTTTCCTAAGTGATGTACATTTTTAAGTTTCCATAATAGTAAATGGATTGTCCCATTTAACTGTTTGACACTGAAAATACATCAGAGCAGAGCTACTATAAACAATTACAGTTTAAAACTGTCCTACAGAAGGACGTATGTGCCTGGGGGGGAGGGGGGTCCTAAGCTAACAAGTACTTCAAAGTGGGGAGACTCAGAGATGGAGACACCTCAACAGGGGACCCCCCCTGCCTTCTGCACCAGCTGCATCTTGACATATTTACCCTCAGTAAACCAGTTTAGAGATAAAAAATAAACCATCCGTCAAAGCCATTTTCAAACATTTGCTTTCACCACCTTTATATACACTTTTCACTCATTACCTTGGAGAAATTAAGCATGTGGCACTGAGGAACAGGTTAGAGCCATCACCTCTGGGGGGAACCAGAGGCAGAGTTGGTGATGGAAAAAAGGACAGTGCCAGGGGCAATTTCAAGTGTCCCCCACTTTCCCAAAGTTCACTTTGTGTTACTTTGCTTTTACCAGAGGCCTACATCAGCACCTTTTTTCCATAACAAAAAAAAAATCTGAAATGGATTTTCACCTTTATGAAAAAAAGGCAAAAAGTCAGAATGGTGCTGTGTGTTTGTTTTAGCCAGAGCCATTAGAGGCATCATGTACCCCGAGCAGGGAGACGGGCCCCACCGAGCTCCCTCCCCAGAACCACACTCAGCATCTCAGCATCACACCGCCGTGACTTTGGACTGTGTCTGTGAGCATCTGTGCTTTATTTGTTTTATGCATCCACCAGCAAGATGTGTCCTAAGGGTAACTGCCTCTTTGCTTTATGCTGCTTGGGCTTCTGAAAGGTTTCATAGGAACACTCTACTTTTGGATAGCGGGGAAACCTGTAGCTTCTAACACTGTTACTCAGGCACCAAAGGTGGGACCTGCCCTTTCTGCCTTCCACATACCCCCTCAGGCAGGCCGCCATATTCTTTTTAGCCACTTTGTGAACTATTATACTGCCCTTCACCCCTAGGTTAATTTCCCCCTATTTCCCAAGCATGCCTTTACATAGAGGAGACAAACTTAGATGGATACAATAGTTTGTCTCAGGGCGCCTTCTTGTGGTGATACCAAAGATCACAATCAAGAAAGTACATTCACCAAACACCAGGATGGGACCCCTTGGGTTTAAGTTGTACTCTTCAAAAAAATAGTTAATTTTAAACCCATTAATATTTTTACTTATGGAAATTCCAACAAGAAATTTTTATAATAATATTGCTGTCTAAATTACAAAGTTTGCAAAACCCCTAGCTTAAAGACTAGATCAGGTGAAATATATGAAAATACAAAAAATAAAGTCATGTGAAACCAACAAAAGGCAGGGAGATGCAAACTGCCCTGGACTAACATTTTAAAGGAGAGTTCATTTACTAACATCATTTCCCAAAATTATGCTTTAGAGGCAAATGAATGAGCTAAATTTATTTTCTATGATTCTATGTTTTGACTTACTTGTTTAGTTTATTTGCCAATGACTTTCTAACTTTTAGTTCTTCTAGGTAGAGTTGCTTGTATTTTCCCAATTCTGCTTTATTTTCTTCTTGAAAAGTTTTCATTTTGGAGAGTTCAGCTTCCAGATCTTTAATTCTGAGTTCCATTTGACTTCTTATTGAAGCATTATTAGTCTCTCTTAACTGCTCTAAGTTTTCTTGAGATGCTGCTTGCATCTAAAGCAAATTAAAAGAATACATTTTAAAAGTAATTATAACCTGAGTAATTACAGTAAATTAGTTCCCTTTAGTTTTGAGTCAATGATTCAGAGAGCAATTTTAAATGTTTAAAAAAAAAAAGCTGAACTTTAAAATCCTTATCAATGTCAACTGAATTAAATCTGAATTATAAAATTAAAGTTGATTCATTCTTATCATGTGATAATTCAAAGAATAACAGGACCAATTTAAAATTTCAAAAATTGAACAATACAACATAAGAGTAATCCAAGAGTGTGGTACAATATTTAAATCACAATATTTTCTTTTCCTCCTAGTAGTCTTGATTTATACCAATTGGTCTTAAAATGATTCTCTAGTGAGAACTGTTCTGAAAGATCAATTTAGTGATAGTAATGATGGAAACTGAAATATTTAAAGGGAGTAACAAATGCAGCCTTCCTTCCAGAATTCTACAAAAACAAACTGCTATATGGGAACTAAAGGAAGCACATAGAATGTATACATCCGAACTGTAATTCACAGCGAAGTCAGTTAGAGCACAATACAGATCAATTAGTTCACCTGTAAAAACAGGTTGACTTCTTTTAATTTTTCTACTACATCCTGTCTTGCTCGCTCTTCAATCTCCCGTTTGTACTGCTCTACTTGACTGTGTTCCACTATATTCATTTCTAGGTGACTTTTGAGGTTCACTACTTCTTCTTCCAACTTCTTTTTATTCTTCTCTAGTTTTTCACATTTCTTTTGCATCGATTTCATAGATAATAACTCCTGTTGAAGAAGTTGATTTTCTACCTCCAGATGGAGGTATTTTGAAGATGCAGATTCCAGTTTTGCTGTAAGATCAACAATCTGCAGGAAGAAGATAAAATGGTTTGGTAATGAGGTTAGTAGACTGAGAACAGCCTAACTCAAAACCAGTACCAAATGTTGAAATAAATTCAGTTCCAATAGAATGGTATTGACATTATGGAATGGAGAAACTTGAATTACTCAGAAAATCAAGAAAAAAGTTCAAACCACCAAGAGTCACAAAAATATATTCTTCACTGTCACCATCTTTGTTATACATTTGTACTTGATTTTATACTCTTATTTTTCTGTAATTGTTTCATGTCTTTCCTATATAAAATGACCATAAGGCACCTCTTAGTAGAAAGTCTCTTACCCCTTCCTCCAAGTCTTAACACTCCATGATTTTTGAAGAAGTTTTAAGGAGATCATATTGAGTCACTTAGGGGTGAGTTAATAAATGCCTCCTAAAATAAGACTTTGAAAATAAGACTTAATTAACATATCTTATAAATAAGGATTCTAATGCTATAAACCTTTCTCTGAACTACAAATATTTTATACTAGTTTGAATTGCATTCCAAGGAGCCATAATTTGCAGGGTTAAGGAGAAATCCATCTCCTAGTGTAGTGGTTTAGAAAGATGATCCATACATTTTTCTAAACAAACAAAAAAGCCTTAATTCTTGGAATCCTTTGTTACTCTCCACAAAATAACAGAACATACTCAACAAAAACAAACAAACAAAAAACTTGCTGGAATTTCAGTGACACTGACTTGGGAAGCACTACTTTCCTTAAGATATAATGATTATTTGGTAAGACAAGGCAAGTGGATGTGGTGGTTTTAAAACATGTCTACAAATTTTTTGACACTTCTCCTGTGAAATTCCCTCCCCCTGAAATATGTACTGGCCTTGGCACCTGGTTTCTAAAGGGACAGAATGTGGAGGCACTGCTGTGTGATTTCTAAGGCTAAATGGCTTCTGACTTTCACTCTGTAGGGACGCTCACCCTTAGAACCCAGCCACCACGCTGTGAAGAAGCCCAGGCCACCTAGTGAGTCTTTGTACACGCAGCTGTCCCAGCTGATGGCCCCAGCTGATGGCCCCAGCGAACGTCCTTAACCAAAGCCAGCTCCAACTTCCAGACATGTGCATGAACAAGCCTTTAGATGATTCTAGTGCCCACCTGCAAGTCATCCTGTTTCATGCCAAATGGAGAAGAAATGAGCTGGCTCCACTGAGCCTTGCCTAAATGCAGATTTGTGAAGCAAGCAAATGCTGTTTTGAGCCAACGGGTTTTGAGGCAGTTTGTTATGTAACTTATTAGTAATAAATAACTGGCACAGATATTGATATTAAAAATGGGGTGCAGCCATTAAAAAGGGACCCAAAATGTGGGAATGCCTTTGAACCTGGAGGTAGGAGGAACCTGAACAGATGTAGAGAACAGTAAGAATAAAAACCTAAAGGGCTCCATAAGACTGACTGTTAGTGGAAGCCTGAGGGCCCTTGAAGGGCTGAGAGTGAAGGCTTCTAGGCCAGGGAAGAAAATGACACTGAAACTGGAGGAAATGGGACTCTTGCTATCAAACAGTAAAACTGATGAAAGAGATAAGCTAAAACAAACAAGAAGACTATTAAACATAAAGGAACCAGGACTCACTGGGTTCAAATATCTGTATCCCATTTACAGCATCTCCACGTGCCCAACTGTCACATAATTGTTAAACAGAGAAATGGCTTCTAGGCTAAGATCAAATCTAGGGTGCTGCCAGGAAAACATGGTCTAAAGATGAAGCCAAGACTTTGCTAAGACCTTGTAAAAATTTAAGGTGCTGCCTCAAATTCCTTTCAGAATCTTAAAAGCATGAGTTTTAAAGGTATCATCCCACAACAGATTCACAGGAAGCCTAAGGTGAAGCGCTTACCTCAAAAAGACTTGTGAGGGTAGCTTTTCCAATGGCATGAACCCCAGTAAAATTCACAGGAAACTCAAAGTTTTAAAAGAGAACTGTGGTAGCAAAAACACTGCCTGCTAGCTTGGACTGAAAGAGACCAAGACAGTGCAAAATGAGAAGAGGCCTTTGGGTTTTTCTTAGAAGGTCTACAAGGAGGAAGCTGGCTTGAGAGAACTACTCAGCTGTAAACACACAGGTCATTGCTCATGAAAGGGACAGAACCAAGAGCTCAGAGAGGGCAGCAAAGGAGAATCCCTCCCAGGGTTAGGACTAAGTCCTAATCAAAGAGCCAGCAGCACCAGGCTGCATTTCAGAACTGCTACGGACCAGTGTGCCTCCCATCTTCCATCTGTGAGTGAGGGAGTCCTTAGCAGTTTAGCAGAATGTTGGGTGTGTGGTGGTAAATAACCAGTCTCCTTATCCTCAAGCCTCAGCACTGAGAGGAGTGTACCCAAGGGGCTGTACTCTAGAAACCACGCCCAGGAACCTCAGCCCCACCTGGACCTGATGAAGAAGGTAAAGTAAGACCTTAGACTGGAGCCTAAGCCTAACACCACAGTGACCGAGACCTGCTCGGGGACTGAGTAGGGATAAGGGTATTTCTTATACGGAAGCAATAAAAAAAACATTGTGGCTAGTGAGTAGATTATGCTGGTTTTTAAATGTATCCATAAGTTTTTAAAATTAATACCACAAAAAAGGTAGAATATGGCCAACCTTAAGTGACTTGCTCCTAATGAACAGAATACAGTGAAAGTGGCACTGGGTGAACTGCAGGGCTAGGTTAGAAATGACAATTCAGCTTCTGCCTGGCTCTTAACCCTGGAACCCAGCCTAATGTGGGCAAGCTCAGGCCACAAAGACAGCTTAGGTGTTCCAGGGGAGGTGGTCCACCTGCCTGCCCCATCAGAGCTGCAGCCAACCACCAACGTCAACCATCAGACATCAGTGGATGAACCTTCAAGTGATTCCAGCCCCCCACCTTCGAGCTGCCCCAGCTGAAGTTGAGAGGAAGAGAGGCCAGCTGTCTTGGCCACACTTTTCCTAAGTGTAGATTGTGAACAAAATTAATGTTTGTGTAAGCCACTGAACTTTGGGGAGTTTGTTAGAGGAAAAACAGACAAACAGAAAAGTGGATGATAATAAGATAATAAAAAATGTAACTTAAATACAGTAGAAATTGGTTAAATGTTGAGATTGACTTATTAATGACAAACAATGCTGATGAAAAGAAGCAGATAACTAAAAGAAAGACCTAAGAACTATTGATGAAGAAGTTTTTTTAAAGTACCCTTCAATTACAATTTCTTACAAATAGGCATATATGCCTCTTTACAATTTCCCTTCAAGTTTGAGGATAAGGAAGGCTGGTAAGCAAGGAGACACAGGATTTGAAGTCTAATAGTTGAAAAACAACTAGAAATAGTTTAATTACCAAAATCAGACTTTTTATCTCATTTTAATTAACTGAAATTCTAAAAGAGACAGGCAGCTTTGAGAATTTATTAATCTAGCACTCAATCTTCATTTTCTTTTCCTCAGAGAGAAAGTAAAATACTATGGAATCATTTTTAACCTTCTCAGTAGTAAAACAAATGTAGTGTCCTTTGGCAGTATTTAAATTAAATACAATTTTCCTTTACCTTACTTAAAGCTTGTTTGTAAGGGAAGGTAAGACTGTCTCACCTTTATGTTGTATCACAAAGCTTCCCATATCATATAGATTGGATTTGAAATATTGAAATTCAAATTACTAACCTGTTATCTGTTCCTGATAAATTGATTAAACAGTATGTGATTTTTTAATAGTTGTACTCTTGAAAATTTCTCCTTGGATGGGATGAAATATTTATCCCATTAATTATGTATTAAGCTATAGAGTACAGCTAGGCATCTCTCTTTTTAAGTAAAAGGAGGCAGACACAGGGAGCTGTGTTTCCTAAGAATGCAGGATCTATGCCAAGAATAAGATTGGCACCAGTGTTATACACAAGACCCAAGTCAAAAGAGGATTTCATTGGCCTCCTCCCTCATTCCTTCCTCTTTGGAAGCGGCCCTCACTCTACCTATGGAGTGTGTATCTACTTTTACTTTAACCTGAGCACCCACCCCCACAACTTGTGGCCTTTCTCTTGCCTTTTGAAACAGCCTACACTTTATGCAGTATGTACCTCTCTAAATAAATCTACCTTTACTCAAAAAAAAAAAAAAAAAAAAAGATTTAATTGTGAACTGCAAGATGATGGATTAGAGACTTCCAAAGAGGAAAACTGACAGCCCAGACTTAATCTTTTGCTTCTAGCTGAAATCTATGGATGAGTCTATGAATTATAATAAGTTCAACATAATGAAGTATATTGCAGATTAAGTCAGCAGATCCCGTGACCATGATTTGATGGAAACTGGAGTGAAGGGGAGGCACTGGGTGAGAAAATAAAGGTCTGAACGGAGAGGGAAAAAAGAAATGGACTTTATCTTTGTAAGCCTACTTTCTGTCATGTCATAGAGTCAGCAAGGCATAAGCTGGCCATAGGCTCCTTCGACAAGCAGAAAATCTCCACAGAAGTAGAGTTAAAGACATTCCTCTACACTGACTTTCTATTATTATGTAAAACAACTGGTAATATGCAAGATGACTGGGAAAGAATTCTCATAAAATCTGACTTGGTACTAGACATATAGATCAATGCATTATCACTGAGAATCTAAAAGAAACCCTCACACTTATGGTCAACTGATTTTCAGCAAGAATGCCAAATAACTGAATCAGACAATAATAGTCTTTTTAACAAATGGTACTGGGACAAGTGAATATCCACATGCAAAAGAACAAAATTCGACCTTCACCCCATACCATATATAAAAATTAACTCAAAATGAAAGAGCTAAAACTACAAAATCCTTAGAAGAAAACATAGGTGTGTATCTTTGTGACCGGATTTGGCACTTGTTTCTTAGATAAGACAGTAAAAGACAAAAATAGATTAACTGAACTTCATCAATATTAAAAACTGCCGTGCTTCAAAGGACACCATCAAGAAGGTGAAAAGGCAAGCTCCTGAAAAGGAGAAAACACTTGGAAATCATACATCTGATAAAAGATTTGCACCCAGGATACAAAAAGAACTCTTATGATTCAATCATAAAAGACAATCCAATTTAAAAATGGGTGAAAACCTGAAATAGACAGTTCTTCAAAAAAGATACACAGAAGGATAAAAACATGAAAAGACCCCCAACATTATTAGTTCTTAGAAAAATGCAACTCAAAACCACAGTGAGATGCCACTCCACACCTACCAGGATGGCTATGATTAAAAAGACAGCTAATGACAAGTGTTGACCAGAATGTATAGAAATTGGAACACTTACACACTTTGGATAAAAATGTAAAATGGTGTAGCCACTCTGGAAAATAGTATGACAGTTCCCCAAAAGGTTAAAGAGTGTTACCATATGACACAGCATTTCCATTCATAAGTATATTACCAAAAGAAACAAAAACACGTCCACACCAAAACTTGGACAGAAATATTCACAGCAGCATGATTAACAATAGCCAAAAAGAAAAAAAAAAAAAAAGAAAAAAGCCAAAAAGGTCCATCAACTGATGAATAGATAAATAAAATGTGGTATGTCCAAACGATGGACTATTATTCAGCAATGCTACAAAAGAGGTGTAACTTGAAAATATTACACTAAATGGAAGAAGACAGTTACAAAGGACCCCATATTGTCTGAATCCATTGATACGAAATGTCCAGAGACAGGGAGTTCCCTAGGACTGAGAAGAGTGGGGAAGGGGAAATTGGCACAAAGTGGTGGCTAAAAGGTACAGGCTTTCTTTTTAGGGTGATGACAGTGTTCTAAAATTGGTAACTGTATAACTCTTTGAATAACTAAAAGTACTGAATTGTACACTTTACATGAGTCAACTAGAAGGTATGTTCATTATATTTCAATAAAGCTGTCACCAAAAAAACAACAGATGGTTTGGGGTCAGTAATGGTGTGCTGCTCAACTGCAGATCATTAGCCAGGGTTCAAGACAAGGGAGTCAACAGTATGCCCTTTTTATAGAAAAATGATATATGGAAAAGCTGTATTTTTTACTGGTATCAAATCTAGAAAATTAATAGAAAAATCTATGCTTCACTGCTCAAAGCACCGAGTGACATATTTCCCCCCAGTTAAGTGATTTTGGGGTCCCAAAACTGATTAAAAATTACCTCATGTTTTAGCATATTAATCTGAATATCTGTTTGAATTTGATCGGTTTTGAAGTCTCCATGGAAACTAATCTCTCCACTTTCATATTCATTTAACTTCCTTCTTGTCATTTTTAAGAGTTTCTTAAATCTGTAGAAACGTATAGAACAAGTAAGTCAAGTTCTTTAAGAGTAAATATTTAATTATTATTTAAACAGATATATGTTCTATCATATAAAATAAACAAACCAATAAATTATGATCCTTTCTCATTTGTTCTAATCTAATGTTTTTTGAAAGTATAATAACTAAATTATAATCTTAGGTAAATAATATGAAGGAAAAAACCTTATGACATATATGGTAGGTAAAGGGTTAATATAATATACATATATTACATATAGAGTTCTTATAAGTAAGTTATAATATCCATTTTTAGTATATTAATATGAAACATTCTCTTATTATTAAATATTAGCTATAAACCAGAGATCAGTATCCAAAGTGAAGAAGACAATAGTAACATATGAATGTTTTGAAAAGACACAAAAATACATTTTGGTACCTAGTGGATCACAGCCTACAAGAAGAAAAGAAAGCACACACAAAAAAACATCAAGGCACTTATTTAAAACAGAAAATAAAGCAAGAAAGAAAAATCTTTGGCATCTGAGTTGAGGGGGGAAAAATCCAGGCAGAGCTTTAGAAGAAAGGAAATCAGCAGAGAGAGAATGTGTAAGTCTCCTCAAGACTGTTTTAAGGGACCTAGAAATCTGGGTGAACACAATGTTAACAAGATGCAAAACAATGTAGAGAAAATTAAATGAGAGAAAAATATTGATGAGACTCAGGGAACATTTCTAAGTATAATCATCCCTTGGTATTCAAAGAGGATTGGTTCCTTCCAAGACCCCTTCACACCCTGTGAATACCAAAATCCATGAATGCTCAAGTTTCTTATATAAAATGGTGTAGTATTTGCATGCAATCTGCACAACATCCTCCTGTGTACTTTAAATCATCTCTAGATCACTTATAGTAGCTGATATAATGTAAATAGTTGGCAATACAATGTAACTGCCATGTGAATCCTTGCCAGCCTGAGGTCAACCCAAGTTTTGCTTTCTGGAAGTTTGGGGAATTTTTTTTTTTTCCTGAGTACTTTCCATCTGAGGTTGGTGGAATCTGTGGATGCTGAGAGCTAACTGTACTCAGCAACTAAATGGAAAGGAAGCCATGGGGGTGCTTCACAGACACTGGGGAACACTTATTTTTTCTTCAATCTGGTCAAAATATGATCACTAATTTTATTATTCTTTAAGCCATACATATATTTTTGTACGTACATTTTATGACTAAAAAAAGAGGAAAGAAAATCTAAGCCCAATCAAGATAATTTTTGATATTGTTAAACAATGACACGGGTAGGTTTTTAGATGCTAAAATACTTGAGTGTTGAAGAAGAACACTACTAAAGGAAGAAAAGATTACCAAAAAGAGCAAAGATATCCTGTAGAAATAAAAATTCAAGGAAGACAATGAATAGCAGAGTGACATTACTATATGCACTGTTCTGACTGTTTCAGAAATCATTAGGGAGCAAGTGTAATATTGTGGCATTCAAAAAAGTTTCAGACTATGCTGTGAATTTCCAAAATAAACTTTTAAATAGGCTAATTTATTTAGTTATGAAAATACATACATAAAATGAATTTGCATCTAAGTTTTAATAAAATAAATCATAGTTAAATCAAACAATTAATAATTAAAATGATCTGAAATATTAAAATCTTACCCAGTAATCTCTTTTTCTAATTCACTATTTTTCTTCATTTCTTGATCCAAACTATATTCCAGAGATTGCTTTAACTCAGTTAATTTCTTTAATTGTTCCTTTTCATCCTCGGACTTTGAAAAAAATAATTTAAGAAAATTATTTTTAAAAACCTAGAGACTTCTTCTTTCTTAAAAATACTATTTCTCCCCAGGAGTGGAATTGCTGGGCCATATGGTGGTTCTACTTTTAGGTTTTTGAGAAAACTCCACAGTGTTTTCCATACTGGCTGCACCAATTCATATTCCCACCAACAGTGGACAAGGGTTCCCCTTCCTCCACATCCTTGCCAACGCTTGTTATTTGTGTTCTTTTTGCTGATGGCCATTTTTCTTACAGGTGTGATATGATATCTCACTGTGATTTTGATTTTCATTTCCCTGATATTAGTGATGTTGAGCAACTTTTCCTGTTCCTGCTGGCCATCTACATTTCCTCTTTTGGAAAAATGTCTGTTGAGTTTTTCTGCCCATATTTTAAGTGGGTTGTTTGTTTGTTTTTTAATTGAAGTACAGTTGATTTTAAATGTTGTACTAGTTTCTGGTGCACAGCATGGATGGACTTGGAGGGCATTATGCTAAGTGAAATAAGTCAGACAGAGAAAGACAAATAGTGTAAGATATGACTTACTTGTGGAGTCTAAAAAAAAATACAACAAACTAGTGACTATAACAGAAAAGAAACAGACTCATAGATGCAGAGAAGGAACTAGTGGTGACCAGTGGGGAGAAGGTAAGGGGAGGGGCAAGATGAGGTGGAGGATTAAAAGGTACAAACTATCAGGCATAAAATAAGCTACAAGGATGTATTGTACAACATGAGGAATAAAGCCAATATTTTACAAGAACTATAAATGGAGTATAACCTTTAAAAATGTGAATTATTACATATTTCTCATGAGTTCATAAGTAATATGTGTTTATAGTGAAACATAGTTTATAAACCTAATGCCAATGAGGACAGATTTTAAAAATAATGGTTTTCTTAAAACAGCTTAAGCTGATTTTTCATTTTCATCATTTCATCATTTTTCTGGAATTTAAATTGCCAAAATTTCTGTTAAAAGCAGAGGTTTTTAACACATAAAATATGAAGTGTTAATGAAATTTTTTAAGAGCAGATATATCTACATTTTAGTTTCCAAAGATGCCCTAGAAATATTTTCATCAGTAGTTCAAGATATTCCAGGTTTTGTTAAATCACTACTAAAATAATCTTTGAAAAAATTCCCATGCAATCCCCATTACATTTATGATCACGTGACTATAGGATGAGAGAAAGCCTCTCATTCTCCCAAAGCATTCTTTCATTGGTTTCAATTTCTCCATTTCTATTAACCATTTTTCTCTTTAAATACAGTTTTAGTCTTCTCTCCACTATATAAAAATGTAACTTTTTCTTGATTCTTATAGCTTTTTCTATCATCCTTTTTCTCCCCTTCCATTGGACTCTAACACTCTTCAATGCAAGGTCTCAACCACAGATTCAACTTTCTTTTTCATTAAAATCTCATTCTTCTTTTACACTAAAATCTGACTTTCAGTCTTAGAATTCCCCTTAAGAAATGCTGAGGGCCACCAAGGACCTTTTTCTTTAGTCCTTATCCTGCTTTACTTCTCAGCAGCAACTGGTAACATGGCCACACCCTCCCTTTGCTCCTCTAAGCCCACCTCACGTCTAAATGACAGTAACCCTTGGTGTTCAGTCCTTGATCCTTCCTATTCCTCTCTGTAAATTCTCTGAGTTCTTTAAATACCAAGACTTCAAACCGGATTCCCTAACCTACATTTCCAGCCTTGATCCCTTTACTGAGGTCATCCGTCCTTTTTTCTCCCTTCTAATTCCTCCAAGACAGTATCTTCAGCCACACTCATGAACCATTACTTGGTGTGGATTGCCTTTGTAGCAAGCTAATCTTGGTCACTTCAGGTTTATTGTTATTGGTGTTATTTTGAGTATAGTGTGATTTTATAATCTTGGCAGGGGGCACTCTCTCCCTTAGGATGCTGACCAGCAGGCTGTGTCTTGTTTTTCTTTTATAATGCAAAAAAGTTTTTCACAAGGGTCAGGTTATCCATCTTTTGCCTTTGTTTTCTCTTGAATAATTTCCTATCCCATAGAGACCCAACCTTATGGAAGTCTTCTGACACTCTGAAAGGATGAATACTCAACCACACACTGTTTTGGAGCTTTGAGTCAACTAGAGATCTCTCTTCTTCCCAATTCAGATTCTTCTACTCAAAACTGTGTTGATCAGATATCTTAACCGAGGTCAGTCTCTGGCCTGGTGATTCATGACTTGAGAACCTTGCAGAGAAGCCAGGGCTATTGACTGAGTTGGTTAAAACCTGTCTCTCAGTAAATTTTTGATTCAGGTAGACCTTAGAGTAGCTAATAATTCTCTGTCACAATCCTAACTCATTTCTATAAAAATTACAGAAAATCCCTCACTATTTTTTTAAGTGCTTAAGCAGTTTTGGGTATTCCTACAATTTTTTTTCCACTTCTGATACCTTAATTGATATCCATTTCATGATGTAAGGGGACACCTGGCATATTCCCAGAAGAGTCCTTTTATCAACAAATTGTGTTGTCACTTGTATGAAAATTATGCTAATATAATGTGAATACTTTGTATCAAGTCTAAAGAAATAATTTTCAGTGTTTCTTCAAACACAAGAAGAACCAGTCAACAGAATGTTCTGGTTCCCCTGATAAGTATATATCTGCATGACAAGGCATGAATCTAGCTACTGTAATTGAAAGAAATGAGTTGGAGGTGCGTACCTCACTGCTCCAACTCAGGGTTCACAATGCAATCTTTTGATTTTTTAACTGTAGGTAGCTTCTCCTACAAAGGAGAGTATAAATGGCAGAAGAATCCTGTTCTGCTTGGTAAACTGTTACATAGTTTTCACTCTACATCGATAAACTGGAATCTTGGATTACATATCAATCTTTTCTGAGGCTGCCTGTTAAATCTTTGAAAGGCTGATTAACTCAAGCAAATGGGAAAAAGAAATTTCTGAACTCACAATTCTAGGAGCACCTTTTCCTGTGTAAGGCCCTACTGAGCAGCCATTTCTACTTTTTAACTGGCATCTTTCTTTTTAATTTAACTCCAACAAAGGAAAAAATACATTCCTTTTAGAAAAATGCTTGGATACTGACCCAGTATTCATTCTTGATGAAGAGAACAAAATAGATTAAAAGTAATTCATTCTCAAAATCCCTCTGATGGGTTTAGATTGCAAGAGAAATTCAGAATTCTACATCAAATCATTATTCAAATTTCTGGACTCAAAGAGATACTTGTCTACCAATGTTTATAGCAGCATTATAAATAGCCAAAAAGATGGAAAAATCCAAACGTTCACTAACAGATGAATGAATAAACAAAATGCAGTATAAACTGCCTTTGGACTATCACAATCTTTTCAACTAAAATCTTACTACAAAAAGAAAATCATTAATTTTGTGAATTCAGTCAACTTCCTCTAGAAAGAGGAATTAGTAGTAGCAAGTAGTATCAATATAAATTTGATAAATACTTTTATCAGTGAGACTTTTCATATTTCTAAAATATTCTTAGCTACTACTAGTAAAGCAATTAAAATTCCTCTTCAGTATGACAGAAATTAAGAGATTGACTTACCGAATTTATACTTAACAGGTTTTTCTGAAGCTGTTCAATTTTGCCCGCTTGCTTTTTGTTGGTAACTTTTAACTTGGAATTTTCCATTTCAAGCCTATAATGTATATTTTAAAATAATTATTCTAATTTTTTAAATACCACACAATTTCTGAACAAACACCTGCAGGTTCAATTACATTAAGTTCTTAAAAGTTTGAAAAGTTGATGATTTGGCAATGGTGCTCTTTTTCTAGCTGTGCTTTGTGGATAATGTGCAAAATTTAGAAATAATGGGGAGGGAGATATGCATTTCAAAACAGCTCAGAGCTGAAATTTGTACCCGGCTTCACAACTGCTTATTTACTATCATTACTGATCTAATTCTCATACTAATCTACCGCTTCCTGCTCAAGTTATTTTCTGTGCTGCTTTAAATTGTACTTTTGCAGGAGATCCTGTTTCTTCTCAGCACATCTCATGGCCTCTGCATGTTGATCTTGTGCTTCTTGCAACTGAAACAAAAGAAAAACAAAAGTTTTTAATGACTGATAATCTAGTACAAATCCACCATAATCTGTTTCATCTCTTTCATCTGCATAGTGTTTATGATTCCTTTCAGAACGTCTGTTGTTACAACAGAGAACTTGCGGCCCACAAAGCCTAAAATATTGACTATCCAGCCCTTTACAAGTCACCAATCTCTCGTCTAGCACTAAAACACAACTTTATTCATGCTTTAACTTATATTTTATCAAATACACACACAAATTTGTATATTTTGCCAAGTGGGGAAAGACACTTACCTTATGGTAAACATTTTTATTTTTGTACTGCAAGCTCCACATCAGCTCTAATTTTAAATGTTCACATATGTGAATGACCAGGGTTATTCCAGTGATTATAAAAGCTAACACTGCTTTTGGTGACAACCAGAAGTTTCATGGACTAGTTGGAGAGGCAGTGTCTATGCAGGAGCAAGAAAGCATGGGTCTGAGTCCCAATTTCCACCAGTTATTAGCTGTGTGTCCTTGAGCAAAGCACTTACATTTTCTGTCTGAGTTTCTCCATCTGTCAAATGGAGATGATCATAGCATCTATCTTACTGGGGTGCTGGGAAGATTAAATTGAGGAAAATACATAATGCACTTAGAAGAGGATGTGGCACATAGTAAGTGTTAATTTAAGTGTTTGCAACTAGCATTATTACTGTTGCTGTATTTTACTTTCTAAACAATTTGATATTTTAGGCAGGTGGCATGTCAGTGGAAGTGGTCTCCTATACAAGTCACACTGAAATCATTCTTCAGACCGTTGAAAATGGCAGTCAGTGGGGAACAGGAGGCCCAGAATATATGCCCAGCACTTCAAAAACTTTCACCAGTTCCACCAACTAGTACTTTGTTCCACTTATAGTAATTTATAACTTACTTCCTCTCTGTTCTACTCAGTGGGCAATGATCATGGGCTACAATGCAAATGGCACCTCCTGGACTGAGTAGCACATAACTTATACTACCATCAGAGGAAGGGTGAAGCCACTGGCCCGGAAATATTCCCCTATGGCTAAATCAAAGTTCTGAATCAATTCATTCCCAGCAACTGCTTATGTTGGGCTGCTCTGGCAAGTACTCTGATGAGAAGATTAAGGTTATAAACCATAGATATCAGAAAAGCAGTCCCCAGTTGGTAAAATGCTATAAATCTATTAATCCCACTTCTGGCTGCATAATAAATAAATTTAGATTTTTTTTCCATAGTGAGAGAGAAAAAAATGAGCATTTAATTGAACAAGTGCTTTCCATTTTATATTTAATTGCTTAAAATACATTTTAATAAAAGTTTTATCATATCAATATCTCCAAGAAGAATTACTGACATGGTATATAGGGTACTTAATTTTATCCCGGCAACTGTTAAGCTAAAATATTTTTAATTTATGCAAAGACAGGTGCCATGCATATCAATTAATATTCCCCTGTAGACAAATTATACTTAGAAAAGCAAGATTATCTTTCATGAAAAAAATTAGAAAAATTTTAAAAATTTTGTAAGGTTAAGGGCTAAACTGTTCTGCACAGAGTAGATGACAAGGCTGAAGAGAACAGGGTCAGTGAGAATTAGGCCAGTCAGAGAAAACTTCATGGAGGAGAGCCTGGGAGCCAGCTCTGAATGTAACAACAGGCTGACGGAGAAGAAATTGCAAAGGCAGAAAGGACACCAGCAAAGGCCAAGAAAAGGTGAAACCACGCCAGTAACTCAGAGGATAAAATCCAACAGCAGGGAAATAAAAATATGTCCACACAGTAACTTGTAAATCAATGTTCCAAGCAGCATTATTCATAGTCAAAAAGTGGAAAGAACCCAAAGGCCCATCAACTGATGGATGGATAAATGGTTTAGCTACACAACCGAGTACTGTTTGGCAATACACAGAAATGGAAGTACTGACATGTACTATCACATGGATGAACCCTGAAGATGTTATGGCAAATGAAAAAAGCTAATCAGCAAGGATCACATACCACGTGATTCCATTTATGTGCAATACCCAGAACAGGCACATTTATAGAGGCAGAAATTAGACTGGTGGTCGCCGGGGGCTGAGGGAGACGGGGGGGCTGGGAGTGATGGCTAAGGGATGCAGGCTTTCTTTTGGGGGTGATGGGAATGTTCTAAAATTGACTGTGGTGACAGTTGCACCCCTCTCTGAATATACCAGGAGATACTAAGTATACATTCTAAATGGGTGAATTATATGATATGTGAATTATATCTCAATAAAGTTTTTTTTTTTAATCCAAAGGCAGGATCTAGATAATTTTCCAAATTCTCTACTTTGGGTGGACATACACGATCTGAACTTCTCCATGATTTTACAACATACCTGAAATGAAAAGAAAATGAAGGCAATGCCTAACTTCAACTGGTTTATATAATGACCTCTCTGCACAAGTTATTCTGAAATCTATGAAATAAATATACACAGATTCTATATCCATTCATGGAAGTGAAGATGAGACATGACAATTTTCTGGAACATTCCATGAAACATTATCCTCTGATTTTATCTGGCTTGCCTCATCGTGGTAAACTAGAGATATCACCAAAAAATACTATTTCGTAGGAAAAAAGTCAACTTCTGTGAGGAATCATGCATAATTCTCAACTTCTGTAAGGGTATGTATTATAAGAAAAAATACATAATACAAATGGCAGAATGAAAGTCAGAGTTTAAGAAATAAATGCATCATAAAGATAACAAAATTATAATGAAAATACAAAAGAAATCTGTCCATGAAAATTAGTATCCTAAGACACTTTACATTAACGGTTGACATGTTAAGTTTCATACATACTTGACTTGTGATTTGACGTAATTTCTTCTTTAAATCTTGTGCCTCGTCTTCTAAATGAGTCCGATAACGTGATGTGACCTCCAGGGAAGCCTCCGACATGGACTGCTTCTTTAGGGTGTCAGCCAGTTCTTGTTGAAGCTGTCTCACAAAGGCCTAATAAGATATTCTGTTACTGATTTTTAAGTCACCTTATTATTAAGTTATGTTAATAATAAATAATTTCAGCATATGGACATTGATTCACCTTCTTTTGGTTAAAGACACAGAAGGCATGACCCTCCTGCCTTATCAACAGTGAGTGACTTAGACAATGGATGCAGCCCCACCAGCCATTCCCTGCCCCTCCCAGGAAACGGCCAAGTTTTACCCCCACTGAAGTCTCAAAAAGAAATGTGTATGTAGGTGGGACAAGTGGTCGTAAATTCCACATTGTGGAACATTCTCCCTCTTTCTCATTAGAGGCTTAAATTTACTTCAGAGTTCTTCACATATTCAACCTGGTGCTTAAATCTTTCCAATAGATTCCTATCTCAGAATAAAAACACAGTTATTCCAGTGGCCTTTGGGGACTCTAGACAACCTGGCCTCACTCCCCCTGCCTCCCAGTCCACAGCTCCTACAGCTCCCCACCATCTCTCCCACTCACTCCATTCCTGCCACTCACCACTCTGGCCACCCCCCATCAGTCTGAAAATGAGACCCCAATGCCAAACTAATACATCACAGAGAGCGTTAGTTCCCTGTGTACTGGACAAAACTTGGATCCAAATGACAGGAAATGAGCCTTGGAATGAGAATTATGAGGAAATTATTTGTAAAAATGTTCAAAGTAAGTTATAAATAGCAGGGGGAAGATTAAGTCAAATACAGTTTTGCTAAAACTCACCACATTTGTCCCAAATTATGATTGAATGAAAAGCAGATGACTTTAACAAGTGGAAAGGTCATAATACACGATTTGAGATGGAAATATTTCCAAATTTAATTTAAAGTGACATGAATAAAAATAAAATTATACCAACTAAAAATGTATGAAAAACTACTGAAGGAAAAGTACTACAAGATGCAGCATTTACACATCGGTTCATCTGGGAAATCTTGATTTGACTGTCAAGGTGACCCACACAACTGAATCTTTCTTTTCTTTTCTTTTTTTTTGGTTTTGTTTGTTTGTTTTCTTTTACTTTTTTTGTTCACACAACTGAATCTTAATTTCAAAATACTTATTTTAGGTATGAATTTTTCATTTATCGGCTTCATCGTGATATTAAAATGTGGTGACAGAAAGATTAAAATTATTATCTTGGCAGTATAAGAGTAAATTACTAATACCTGCCTATATCTATTAACCACTTATAGCTTAATCTCTTAAAATTTCATAGGTGACATGGCATCTTTACTCAAAGTAAAGCACCTCTCAGGCCTAATTTTTGTTTGCTAGATACAAGATATGCTTTTAGGCTGATTTACACTCTATATATTTATAGGCTATATATTTTTTATATTCAACTAGTTTCAACATTTAGCTATCATCAGACATTATTTTGAATTTTCTTTGAGGGAGTCTGAAAATTAGTTCTCTTTCTGGATACTTACTTCTCTTTCTGCTCTCTCATTTTCACACTGATACATTCTCTCTTTTAAATGGTTGCATTCATTGATTAACTCCTTGTTTCTTTCCTCCAGCATCAGAACTTGTTTTTCACTTTCACCTTGAAGTTTTTTCACGATATCCTGAAATTGGTCTTTGATATTAATGACTGTCTTGTCTTTGCTATCGGCTTTGTTTTGAGCATCATCCAGTTGCTGTCGAAGCAACATGTTTTCACTCTGTAGCTGAGATAACCTCTCCTCTAAGGATTCCTGCTTTCCAATGTATTTACTCACTTTCCCTTGTTCGTTTTGATACAAGTGTTCAATTTCCTTCTTTTGACACTGGGCTTGGCTTAGGTCTCTCTGCACACATTCTAACACCAACGTCTTTTCTCTGAGAGCATCTCTCGTGTGATGGAGCTCAATTTCTAGGCTATTCAATCTACTTTCAGCTTTAGAAAGTTGCTGGGAAAGTACCTCATTGTTATCTTTCAGGTTAGATATATCAAAATTCATTTTGTCCTGTAAGCGAAACCACTCATCTCTTGCTCTCTGGAAGGCAAGCTCCAGGTCTCTCTTTGCTGCCTGACTTTGCTCATGATCGTGGATGGCAGCAGCCAGTCTGGAACGGTATGATTCAACTTCTGTTTCCAGTCTTTCTTTGCATTGTTTTTCATTCTCCAGTTTAGAGCTTAGCATTGTATTCTCAGCTGTCAGAACATTAAGCTGCCCATTATATTGGGATATTGTTTTTGTTAATGTTTCCTCATCCTGTTTTATTATCTTTTGAAGATCATCATTCTTTTCCTTTACGATTTCAATGTCCTCAAAATATTTATTTTCCTTTTCTTGGTTCTGATGTTTTATTGTTTCTCTTTCTAGATTCAGCATGGTAATTTCTTCCCATAACATGTAGTTTTTACACAACAGATCTTTTTCTTTTTCATGACTATGAGAAACCTAAGTAAAATAAAGGAGACTTTAGCTGGTACTCAATAAACTGACATATCACAATTTCCTCTGAAATGAAAGACTAATCTACGTTTACACAACAAAAACTTTGCAATCAGTGGATGTCCAACTAGAAAAACTAAAGGTGGATACAAATATAAAAATTTTATACAAGCAGAAATCCCCAAAAGTTCAAAAGTATAATTGAAGACAGTGAATCCTTAAAAGTAAAAAAAAAAATAAATAAATAAAAAAAATAAACCACAAGAGAATTTTAAAGAAGCTCAGAATTGGAAAGGCCTTTCTCTGAATTACAACCAACCTAGAAAACTTAAAATAAAAGATCAATAATTCTGATTACACTTAAAAATTACATCTGATATTAAACTATACAGCTCCCCACACAGTAAGAGCCTTAGCTCTGTATATATTTGGACAGATGAAATTTTCTAAAAATATTTTTTCCTGAGACTAGTCCATAAATATTCTCCCTTTCTCACATTTTTATGGTGAGTTATAAGAATTATATCTACTGATAAGTGATAAATCTAGGCATTCTACTAAGCACATCTACAAACGTTAGTTAACTCATCTAGTTATGACAATTCTGTAATAAAGAGGTTAAAGACATAAGCAAGCTGCAGGGTTTTCCCAGGTCTTCTGACTCTGCTACTCATCCTTTTACACCAAACCAAAGCTACTTGTCCAGGATAAATAAGTAACTACAAGATAAGCCCTGTATTTCACTAACGGTGAATATACTAATGTAAATAAGGTAAAATTTACAGAGCTCTTCTTAGAGAACCATGAGACTATCTGCTGCTGCAATAATATTTATTTCTTCTTCATAATGTTTATAACAGTAATAGATGTGAAACAGTGGGGAAATACAGTGAACAGTTTTATTAAAAATAAAATACAGGTCAATAAATTATCACTAAGTATAGATTATGGCATATCTATCACTGTTTTCAAAAGCTCCTTGTACTGAAATTGGATACCACATGGAGTAGAGCGTTACTTTTATCACATGTAGGAGAATGACACCCAAAACACGGTCTCTGAAGTGGCCACATCTTTCCTCCTTACCATCAGTGGAAGTGATAAAGTAACCTCTCTATTCATCTACCAAGGGAGTGACATCACTGCCCAAAACTAGAATGAATGAGACCATTGTGAATGTCCCTGGTGCAGGCAAATGGATTTGAATTAAACATATTACTTTATCTGATGGACCAAAAATGCAACCCCCTGAAAAAAATATATACATCTATAGGCTTTTAAAATCCTTATACATTCTATGATGTATACTATTGGTTTTTAAAATATGTAAATATACAAATTCATATACACATATGTTTGAAAATGACTAAACAATATACCTCAGCATTCATTTCCTTATTAGCCATTTCTATCTCCTTTTGTCTGGAAAGGTGATTGGTCAGGATTTCATCTTGTAATATTCTGGCATTCTGCTCTCGAGATAGTTGCCTCTGAGTATTATTCAGCTCTTCCACAACCTGGAGACACATTTCATTAGGTTTTTGATTCTATACCATGAAAAAAAAAGTCAAAAAAAGCTTAAGAGTGGAACGTTAAAAACAAAACAAACAAACAAACAAAAAAAAACTGTTAAAAGGATGTAGTCTCTTTAAGCACAAGGATGTTTATCACACATGAATAAATTTTAACTTAAATGACAGCTAAATTTATCACAAAGCAAAAACACAGGCAGATGTAGTATTGTGAAAGAAAATTTCTTCACAAAGCATTAACCAGTTCCATCACAGTCTTAAGGCAATTTAGCCTGTATTTTAACATAAAAAAGCCACAATTAACACATGGATTGGAATTAAGACTATTACTTTGTTGAGTGGACCAAAAACACCAATCATTATGTTAATGATTAAGGTCAATTTACCTTCCATTCCTTCATTCAGAAAACAGACATAGAGCATCTATCAGATGTCAAGGATTGCAAAAAATTAGTAAATTAAGCTATAAATGTCATAGTTCATATTTAGGATGAGGTAACATTTTTCATTTGTTTTAACCCCCCAAAATGTATATTAGATCAAAGGAATATGATGAGTAATACTGATGAAACAGTGTTAGATGAAGTTTTCACCTAAGATTAACGTACCTGATTCAGATTATTCCTTGCAGTCCGCAATTCCACTTCCAGGGCTCGGAGCGTGAATTCAAGCTGCTGTTTCATTTCAACTTCTTCACTGTACTGCTCTTCTTTTCTTCTTAACTGCTCCCTAGTTTTTTCATATAATATATCAGCATTTTTCCTCTTCTCTTCCTCTTGTTTTAAAGTGAATCTGCAGGGAAATATGCTTACCTTAAAATCTGTTTTGTTAAAAAATTAAAAGTTCATTTTATCATCTCGTTCTTCACATGCTGATTTATTATCCTAATGAAATTTCTATTTTCTTGATTTTTTTTCCTTCCTAGGTCTCACATTTTTAATTCCTTACTTCAACTTCTTCATAAAGATATATATATATATGCTTGAAAGATAGCAATGAAAAAACATTGTGCTACTGAGTTTCAGTCAAGAGTAACTCTAGTGAATAGTGTAGGAAAGAAATATGGAAGTTATTCAGTAAGGTTTGAGTTGAAAATTATCCTTTTCCCACAGTCATAATTACTCCTCTGTTAGGACAAGATAATTTAGTTACTAATTAAAAAGACAAGTTACTATTTAGAAATAAGTTTTTAAGTTCATGAGAAATAAAATTTCAACTTCATGAACTATTACAGGTACTCCTAAATGATCTACAGGTTAAGGTAACATCCACAGACATCTTTTACAGAACACAGATCCACAAAGTACTATAATGCAAAACTAGGCTGGGGAGTCTAATACCTGTTCCCCTACACTTTATATGTTTCTTCTTTTGCAACACTTTGAACTTATTTTGTTGATTATTGTCTATTTAATAAATCATTTTTAAATCTCTTTTCGAACAAGGCAGGATCCATATTCAGTAATTAAACAATAAATAATAATATGTGCTTTCAGCATAGACTTCTGAACTAATCTTACCTATGTATGAGAGAGATGCTGAATAAACTAACCAGTGATCACCTTCCATCTTACTTTTTTTCCATCCATTCATATATTAAGAAGAAAACTGCACAAATTTTAAGTTTCTGCCTTGAGAAAAATGGCCATTTCATAATTCTGTAAGTGGGAATGTAAAGGAATATAAACCTTCTGGAGAACAATTGAGAAATATGGATCAAAGACTTGAGAATATATGTACGTGTGTGTGTGTGTGTGTGTGTGTGTGTGTGTGTGTGTGTGTGTGTGTGTGTGTGTGTGTGTGTGTGTGTGTGTGTGTGTGTGTGTGTGTGTGTGTGTGTGTATCTTGTATTATTTCCAAGAGTTTCATATTCCACAATACTAATGAAATTTTCTCTCCTGTAAATCCCAAAAGATAAGTTAGCAATTATAAAACCTCTCCTACATATCCACAGTATTAAAGTAAATATAAAGAGTTCAAATATTTCTTTAAAACCAAGAAATTCATACCTCAGACTGCAGAGCTCTTGTTCCCACTCCACTTTTTGATGTTCTAACTGTGATTTCAGCTCTTTGGTTTCTGACAGCTCCTTTTGTAGCCCACTAACCTTATTTTCCATTTTTTTAATTTTTCCTGTAAGTAGTTCACAGTGGTTTTTTTTAAGTTCTATTAATCTTCTGTATGAAAGAACTGCATCCTGAATTTTCAAAAAGCTAATAGAATCTGCATTAGGGAGAAAACAAAAATAGAAATAACATATATCAGTAATTTTTGTGTATAAAGGACTGTGCATTTTCACATTCACTCATCCATACATTGTACAAATGGATACTGAGCATCTCTAACATGGAAGACATTCTACTAAGCTCTTAAGATAAAACAGACATGACTCTTGGCTCCTGCATAGAAAAGAAAGTTTTATGATCACATAACAGAACTTGATCTAGATTGAGCCCAGGGAAGATTTCCCCAAGGAAGAGATGGTTACACTGAGAAATGAAGGATGAGCAGGGAGCAATTAAGCCAAGGGGGAAGAAGAGCATTGCAGACCATCTACAACACGTGCCCGAGTCCCACTGCACTCTGCTTCCAGCCGAGATGGATTAACAGGCACTGATTGACTTGCCTCCTTGAAACTAGCAAAAACAAAACAAAGTACATTAAAAAATGATTTTCAAGACAAAGGACCTCAGGCAATGAAGGACAATGATCCCTGAAAACTCATGAAGTGAGTCTAATGCCCCCAGCTCACTGCCTTGGGAGATGACCCAGGCCACAGCACAGGGAGAGGGACCTGAGGTAGGGTCCACCAGACTCCCTGAGCAGAGCTGATGAAGCTGAGAGTCTGGTGAAACCAACATAGATTGAGATCAGAGGGGAGAAGGCTGGAGAGGAGAGAGTGGAACAGAGAAAGGACCCTGGAGATGTGCAGAGGGGCCCCCTTGGGTATTCAGCCAAGTAATAAACAGTGCATAGAGAAGTGAGAAACCATTCGAGATAGGGAGGTAAACTTCTGAAAAGAGGAAACAGTGCTTAGTGCTCATGCAGTGCCAGGAAGAGTGTCCATTCCCGTTACCAGGTGAGAAAAACTCATAACCCAGAGGGCAATGGATAGATGGTAAGAAAGGTCTTGCCTCAGTAGTGGGGGATAATCAGCCCCAGATGGAGTGCTACCTTGGATTCATCTAACTTGAGCACCACCATTCTTTTCAAGTAGCCATGGAACACTTACCAAAAAAGACTATATTCTGGGTCATAAAATGAATCATAATAAAAGGAGAAAGTCAAAAGAATTTAACTCAAAAAAAGTATATTCCCTGACCAGAAAGCAATCAAATTGAAAATCAAACAAAAATATCTCTGGAAAATAGTTGGAAACTAAATTACACACATCTAAATAACTTTTGGGTCAAAGAGGTAACAAAGAGATGAATTACAAAGTATTCTGAACTGAATGAAAATGAAAACATAATACATTACAATTTGTGGAATGCTGCTTACTTACAGGGAAATTTATACTACTGAATGTTTATATTGGAAAAGAAAGGTTTCAAATCAATGACCCTGGCTTCTACTATAAGAAACTAGAAAAAGAGAAAATTAAACCCAAAGCAAGCAGAAAAAAAGGAAATAATAAACATAAAAAATAAAATTAATGAGAAAGAAAAAAAGAAACAGCATGGAAAAAATGAATGAAAACAAATGTTTTCAGGAGATGAATAAAAATGATAAACCTCTAACCAGGCTGATAAAGAAAAATAGAGAAGGCACAATTTCAAGAATGAATTATGTGACATTGCTTCAAGATTCTACATATTAAAAGAATAACAAAGTAATATTATGAACATTATGTAAATAAATATGACAACTTAGATGAAGTGAGTAAATTCCTTGAAAGAGAGAAATTACCAAAGTTCAATCAAGAAAGAACAAATAAGCCAAACAGCCCTATAGCTTAAAAAAAAAAAAAAAACAAAGAAAAAAAAAACTGAAGTCTTATTTAAAGACCTTACCACAAAAAAAAATTCCAGGCCCAAATGGTTACACTGGTGAATTCTACCAAATATTTTAGGAAAATTTAATACCAATTCTACACAAACTCTCTTCAAAAAATGAAAAGGAGAAATAAATCCTCATTCTGTGAAACTAGTATTCCCCTGAAAACAAAACTAGACAAAGGTATTAGAAGAAAGAAAACTAATGTCATGAAAATTGAGGTAAAAATTCTAAATAAAACATTAGCAAATTAAATCCAACAGTACATTAAAAGGATAATTCGTTATGATCAAATGGATGTATTCCAAGAATGCAGGGCTGTTTTAACATTTAAAAAGCAATTAATGTTATTCACCATATTAACAAATTAAAAAAGAAACACCATATGATCAGTAGATAAAAAGAGGCACTTGCCAAACCTCAACATCTATTCTTGATAAAAAAAAAATTCCAGCAAACTAGGAATACAAAGGAACTTCTTCACTATGATAAAGATCTATGACAACCCTACAGCTGACACCATATGCAATGGTAAAAAATTGAATGCTTTTCCCAGAAGGTAAGGAACCAGACAGGAATGCCTTCTCTTACTCCTTCTATTCAGCACTATAGTAGAGCCAGTACAATTAGGCAAAATAAAGAAACAAAAAGCATCTGGATGGGAAATGAAGAGGTAAAACTGTCTGCTAATCAGCAGGGAATATGATTACATAGTGTGAGTCAGCCAATTCCAACCTTTGGGCTGGGTTGCTTGCTTTGGTAAATAAAGTTTTACTGAAACACAGCCATGTCCATTAACTTGTGTATTGTCTATGGCTGCTCTCATGGTACAGAGGCAGAGCTGATTAGCTGTGACAGAGAATATATCGGCTGCAAGTCTTAAATGTGAACTATCTTTCGTGAGATAGTAGTTTAAACAAGAAAAAGCTTCCACCTTTGGTTACATAGAAAATCTAAGAGAATCCACAAGAAGTCTACTAGAACTAATAAATGAGTTTAGTAAGATCAGAGGGCACAGAGTCAGGATACAAAAATCAACTGTATTTCTATAATCAGAATGAACAATCAGAAATTAAAAATCAAAATATATTATTTGAAAATAAATAAGTAAATAAATAAATAAACTATATTACTTACAACTGCACTGAAAAATAAGAAATACAGGTAAACTCATAAAAGATGGAAAGATACATACATTAAAAACTCTAAAATAATACTGAGAAAATTAAGGAAGACCTATATAAGTGGAGAAATAAACCTTGTTCAGGGGTTAAAAATTCAATATTGTTAAGAAGTCAGTTTTCCTCAAATTAATCTACAGAGTCAACATAATCCGCATCTAATTTCCAGAAGACCATCAGACTTTTTTTAAAAAAAAGAAATTGACAAGCTGACTCTAAAATTCATGTGGAAAGAAGGGTAATAAAATGAAACAAAATGAAGCCAGAGGACTGTGGCCTTTAACCATGGAGCTGTGAGAAGCAGTAGCTGGATTTTAAGCAAGGGGGTAACATGTTGAGGTCTGAATTTTAAAAACTATCTAGTAATCATGGCCGCAGTGTAGACCAATGTTCCAGGAGGTGGAACGGCGGAGAAGAAAGTCCTGAAGTGATTTCAGTGTTCTAGGAGGGAAGTAGTGATACCCTGACCTTGGGTGAAGGCGTAGGAGCAGCAGAGTCAACAGAAAGCACAGTGAGTGGGAACAGTCACAGCCCCCGGCTGGCAGCGCACAACACGTCTGATTCTGCTTTAACACAAAGCATGTTTCTGAGATGCAGCGGACTGTAACATATCCGTGCTCTCTGGGGCAGTACTAGGTGTGCACACGTTACCACGAGATACTTAAAAAGGCTTTGTAGTCATACGGGGGTCCTACCTTTACACTCCAGGCCAAGTTGTTCCATTAACAACAGGGTATTCTTATAATTAGGGAAAAGCAATTCGCAGTCCTCGGAAGCCGTTTCTGATGACAGAGTTAAGTCATCGAGGTCATCCACAGAACTAATTTGCTCTTTGACCTACAGATAAATAATAGTATTTCACAGTGTCTCCAACATAGTTATAAAATATGCCCAGTGTACAGAGGTGATAAATAGCCATCTTTTTATGAAAGCAAAAACACGGACACTTCTTGAAAGAACTGATTTTTATCAAAAGGATAACTTTATGAACAGTGTTTCTAAATAATTTTTTTCAAAGTAAATGTCTCTACAACAAAGGAGGAGTTTCTGTTTTTCCACTCTACCTTTCATAAATTATTTTTTTACTACAGGATAATATTGTTATAATTAATTTTTTACTATACCTTGTCTTTTTCAGTAGATGTTTCCTTTGCAGACCTAAAAAATAAAAACAAGCATTTCTTTTCAGCCAAATATTAATTACTTAAAATACAAGGAATATCTAAACCTATTATTTTTATATAAACTCTTTGCATTGGTAATTAATTTTCTTTGAAAGGGATTAAACAATAAATAGAAAGAGTAACATTAAAGGACAAAGAAAGTATACCAACAATAATAATATTAACAAAGTATTAAATTTGGATCAAGCTGACAGTCAAAGGAAAAGGAAAAACATAAGGTTACTTGCATTATTTGATAGGAAGAAATATACCAGGGTTTTCTTGATGTTGTCATTTTCAATAAAAACTAGATTTTATGGCACTAAAGCCTATTTGGAAAGTATTATTTAAGTCCTTATAGGAAAGAAACTCTTTCCTAATAATCATGATATTAGCTTTGGAGGACTTAATATAAAACTGCTATGCATGATTATCAGCACTTTACATGTCTTACAGGCATTTAATCCTCACAACAATCCTGGGAGGCAGGTAATACATTAGCTACTTTACCCAGAAAGAAGATGAGGCACAGAAAGGCTAAGTCACTTGCCTAAGCCCCTTTGTCTGCCCAGAATTTCAACCCAGGCAATCTGGCTTCAATACTTGTGGTTCACAATATGCCAAGAAAATAATATTTATTTTTAAGTGTTTTTAAGTAATATCATAGCAAATTAATCTACATTATCATTCCATGTCTAGCTGTAATTATAAATAACAATTTCTGAATCTTACACCTATTTTTTAAAAATAAAAAGACTTTAGACCTAGGCAATATTGGAAATCTACTTTCAATAAAGATTTTCTTTTGCTAAAGAAATTTATCAGCAGGCATTCATTATCCATTCAGCTGTTTATTTATGCATTTGACATGTCCTTATGGAGCAAACAAAACATGTTAATGACACTTTTGGTACAAGAATGATGGCTTTTGTAATTTAGAACTTAGTACTCCAAAAGTAAACATTGTGATAAATTATTAATAGTTTATTATTCTATTGTATATAAACAAAATCTTCCCCTTTTCCCTAGAATCTAAACAAATATTAAGTTAATCTGGTATCTTAGAATACCATACAAAACCATAGACACTCATAATGATACTGTCAAAGACACTATAACATCTAGATTCATCAAGGAATGATTAAATCCTATTCAGTATGGCCTAAGTGTTTGTATAGTTATTATGAATATATAATTTTTAAAAATCTATGTATGATAGTGTAACTTTTAAGTCATTATCTGCATATTCAATTGTGTAAGAATATTACACTTCAGAACCAATGAACAAGCCCTAACCATAAAACTATACATGAATAGAAGTGTTATGGATAATTAGTTTACTGTAATATTTTAAAGATAATGTAAGACAATAAATACACTTTCTAATACTGGAAATGCAAACAAGATTAACTTGAAAAATGATTCTATGGAATCATTTCCAACAGCATATAGACATGCTCTAAAAACTATCATCTAAACATTAAACTCCCTTGAGCCCCACATTCCTCTTCAGCTACCATCCAGTCCTCTCCTGCCTTTCCAGTGAATGTTCTCTAAGGAGCTGTTTACACGGATTCACTACAGCCCAGCTTCCATGGGGACTATTTATTGAAACTACTTCCGGTCAAAGGCATTTGTCATCTTAACCTCTCGGCAGTGTTTGTCTGAGATAGTTGAGAATTCTGTTGCCTTGGCCTGTCCACTATATTCTGCTGTTCTATATCCAGAGAAGGTAATCACTGCTCATATTTCTTCACCTAGAAATAAAGAATTTGTAGATTTTACCTGCCATCATCTTGATGTACTTCACTTAAACTGCTGTCATCATTCTCTTGTAGGAGACCACCAGCCAGTGAGTCAGCCTTCTCAAACACTGGTGAAATCACAGATGCTTTGGATGTCCATTTTTCATTTTCATTTTTCTTTAATTCCTTCATATCCAAGCCAGGACTGCTACTTTAAAAAAAAATCCATTAAAAACCCAATTTTTTGAAAAATAATTCTACTAATAAATAAAAAAAATTTTTCGTAAAATTCCAACTCTTACCCATCTTAGGTCATTTATTAATTCACAAAAGAGTTATGAAGTAGCAACCATATGCAAGGAAATATAAATTCTTGCTTCAAAGACAGATATACAATTATGATACAATGTGATATGTAAGAGCTGACACATGGAAAGCAACAACTGAGCATAAAGAAGCCTTTACAGAAGAGGGGAAATAAATAGGAGGTCATGAGGAAAAGAAATGGGAGAAAATTATTCTACTTAGAGATTATAACGTGAGCACAAAGATTAGACACATGGCATCTAGGTGTGTCCTAGGAAATTGGAAGGAAGAATACAAAATACATGGAAGCCAAGTAGAGAGATGAGCCTGGGAAGAAACTCTGAACAATATCAAATGCTACACTAAAAAAAAGCTGGAGTTCACTGCCTAAAAGCAATGACTCTTACACAAGGGAGTAATAATTAGGTTTGTACTATAATTTTCTATTCTGTTTTTAAATATAATAATGATTACTTTAAATGATTTTTAAAAAAATAATATGAAGTACATACAACATGAAAGAATAAATCAAGGAAATACCTTGAGGGGAAACATTTACTTTTAAAACACATGTTGGGGTAACATCAGCATCATGGCTGAAAAAGGTACCTTATCATGTCCCCTCAACACTTTGGCATCCATCCACAAACAAGGTGGCTTTGCAGGAGTTGTGGGATCTGGCACCATACACTAAGGGACCTGGGAAGAGTCCTGCCCACCCATGTGTCAGGAAACAGACATACAGACCACATCCCAGCTGCAGACCCTGCATGGCTCATGAACTAGCTCCAGCCACTCTTACCATGTCCAGGGAACCCCTGGAAAACACTGTCTTAGATAATCACACACAGACAAGAGAGCCTTTGTGGAAATCCATGTTTCCAGGAGAGAAGTTCCAGCACACCACTGGAGCAAAAAAATACAAGTCTAGACACCTTGGAGAGGGCGGTTATTAAAGACTGGAAGAGGTGACTGCTACTTCCAGTGCAAAGACAGCAATACAAAACTTCAAGGAATGTGAAGAATCAAGAAAAAATGACCCACCAAAGGATCATAATAATCTTCCAGGAACCAATCCCAAAGACATGGAGATCTGCAATCTACCCATGAAGGATTCAAAATGGTAGTTTTAAGGACTCTCAGTGAGCTACAAGAAAACACAGAAAGACTGCAACAGAATCAGTAAGATACATAAATAAAATGAGAAGTTTAACAAAGAGATCGAAACCAAAAAAAAAAAAAAAAAAAGAACCAAATGAAAATTCTGGAGCTAAAGAATACATTGAATGATAGGGAAAATGCAAGAAAGAGCACTGACAGTAGAGTGGATCAAGCAGAAGCAAGAATGGGTGGTTAAGAGATAGGAACTCTGCCCCCTCAGCCTCACCCAACTCCCTGCCCGCATCCCAGGGTTTCTTTCTACCCTGGGGTTCTCCGTGCCTCTCACTCTCCTCTCTACTCGCCTCCTCCCTCATCCCAGGTTTAGCAGGCATCCATCGTTTTCTGCCCAGGCATCCCCGCCCCCCAACGCTACCATCGCCACTGTCTCTTCTTTCTAGTCTCCTCCGCTCCCCACCCTCTCCTCTCTTCTGGAGAGGAGGGGGAGGATGAAGAACCCTTGCCTCAGCTGAGGACCCCAGGAGGCTCAGGACCGGAGCCCATGACCTCCCCAGTCCTGAGCGGCCTGTCTTCGAGGAGTCCGGAAGCAGGGTGCCTGGTGGAAGAGGCTGAGGAGCCTGCCGCAACCTAAAGGCCCGCCCAGCCGGGAGCTGCCAACCTGCTGGTGGTGGGAGCCGTGGCCCTCCTGGACCTCAGCCTGGCGTTCCTGTTCTCCCAGCTCCTCATCTGAGGCTCCTTCCTGGCCTAGTTCTGGCTTCGGTCGCTGCCTGTTCATTCCTCTGACCTGCCTTTTTCTCTTCCTACTCCTGGTTGTTTTTTCTCCTATCTTTCTTTCTCTTCTCCCTTTGCTTTATTTTCTGTCCCTCTCGGTTTCTATCTCTTGCTTTTTCTTTCCCTTCCTTCTTTCAGATTCTCTCATTTCCTCTGGCTCCTTCTCTGTCGTCCCCATTTCCTTCCCCATCCACCCCTTCTCTCTCTAGATTGTTTACATATGAAGGGCTTTTCTCGCTCAGAGTCTCTCTTCTCTAAGACATACAATTCTAAGTCAGACCATTGCCCCCTCCCCACCTTTTCTTTAGACCTGAACTTCAATGAGGGTGGGGGTTTGGTGTCCTGAGGAGTCTCCTGGAAGCTGAGTGAAAAGGAAGAAGAAAATTGAGAGGGGTATATTATATACTGGGGAAGACTATACTGGGCAAGGCACTGGCTGAGCTGCTGTGACTCCCTGACCCAAGGGGCCTGGCATCCCTCTTGAGGCCTCGTGAAAAAGCTGGAGGGATTGCAGCCTCCATCTCTGACCCTGGAGGATCCTATCTCACCTCCAAGCACTGAGCTAGGGTTTTGCCTAACTCCATCCTTCCCTGAAGGAAATAAGGGGAATGAAAAATCCAAGTGCTCCCAGCATCTTCTCCCTCTTTCTTTCCTCAATAGCCAGCCCCTCGTCCCACCCCCTAGGGTGGCACGGCATGTCAAGAGCAATGTGTAAAGGAAGGAAAATGTCCAATGTGGCCAAGTCCACACCCTGACCTCTCCCACCCTTCTCTCTCCCCCTAAAACTTTATTTGGTTGGTCTGGACTCACTTGTGGCCTTTGATTAAATTTCTGAGGGGCCTGAAGAAGACATTTCTACTGCAGAGGGTTAGAGGCAGCTGAGCAAGGACCCCACTCCCCAACTCTGGCAGTGGGGGTGGGGGAAGGGGGGAGGCAATTCTGGAGACTGAACAAAGTAATAGGAGCTTACAGGGCAGAAGAAGCTGTTTAGTAGTCTCTAAATGGATTACATCCCTTCCCCTAACATATCAGAATCTTGTGAAATGGGAAAACAACAGAAGGAGGCTGATCAAAGGAAGCCAATCTCTCCAGGCAGGGCAGAGGTGGGCGTCAACCCGGTGTGCGAGGTGGGTGGAGAGCCCTGTTTGAGGTGGTGGCTGATCCCAGGTACTAGCTTTTCCCCTGGGGGCAGGAAGCCCTAGGAAGGAGGGGACTGTCTGGTCCCCGGAGGATCTTTCCTCCCTCCCCTGCATGAGGCAAATGCAAGCTGCCTGCCAACCCCCTCCCTCAAGAAATGGCCTTGCCTGGGAATGCCCACCACATACAACCTCTTCTTTTTTCTAGTCAAACTGTTTGCTCCTTGGCCTGCCTCCCTCCTTCCTCCCCTCTCAACCTTTACTTCTGATTTCTATTTCATGGAATTTGGGATTGAAGATAAACTACAACAGTGCCACCAACACCAAGTCTTGCAGGAAAAAAATACAAAGAAATTAAACAAAAAAAAATTAATAAAAAAGTTTAAAAAAAAAAGAGAGATAGGAGCTCTGAAATTATCCAGTCAGAGAAGGAAAGAAAAAAAAAATGAAAAAGTGTGAAGAAAACCTACGTGAATTACCAGATACCATCAAAAGAAATAATTCATAAATTATTGCAGTTCCAGAACGAGAAGATATGGAGAAGGTGGCAGAAAGCTTATTTAAAGAAAAAATGGCTGCGAACTTCCTAAACCCAGGGGGAGATCTGGATATCCCAGGTCCTAAAGCGCATAGGTCACCAAACTCAACTGAAAGGCATCCTCGCGCACCTCGAGCGCCTCGAGCGCACGGGGCAGCGCCTCGGCCCGGCGTTTTCCTATTTCCCCTTCTTTGTTTTCCGTTTTCCCCTTACCCCTCCCTTTCCCCAGGTCCCCTGGGAGGCACTTCCCCACAGGGTGGTGGGGGAAGAGCTGGTCTCACCCTCACCTCTCCCAGCCTCGCTGTCCTCCGGCGACAGGGAACCCCATCCCCACCCCGGCACCAGCCGTTGCCGCTGGAGGAGCGGGGCCGCCGGCCTCTGGACTGGGATTCGCTGTCTGCCCCACGGTCCCCGGCCATGTGGCCGAAGCCAGCGCCCTCCGGCCGGGTCCCCCTTTCCTCCAACTCGGTCTGCTCATCCTCGTCCAGCACGCCCCACTGAGGAAAATGAGGCGGTAACTGCCAGTAACCGCCACTGGAAGAACCCGCTTTAGCTCTGCGGGGTGGGGGGGGGGGAGTGGGGAGAAGGGGCCCTGGGACGGGGAGGAAGAGGTGTGGGAGGGGAGGGGACTGGGGGGTGGAGGGGGAGAGGAGGGAAGGGGAGGGGAAGGAGGAGAAGGTCCCTACATCGAGCTGGGTGGCAGGTAGAGCCAAAGGACATCATGAAGCTTCCAGGGCCTTTGGAAAACCAGAGATTGTCTTTCATGTTGGAAAGGCAATCTCTAGGGAAGCCCAGATGTAGAAGGTGAATGTGCAGAAAATGCCTCCAAATCAGAATGTTTCTCTAGCCCAGAGAGAGGAAGTGATTCAGTGGTTGGCCAAACTCAAGTACTGATTCAATCTTTGCCCAGAAACATCTGCGCTGGCTGGTAGTCTTTGGACAGATTCTTAGCTACTGTAAAGGCCCACCCAAAATACATGAGTTGTATTGCAATCAGCTGTGATTTCCTAGCTACCAGGGCTGCTGAGGAGGACGAGAACCCCAGCACTGAAGGTGTCGGCAGGAGAGAGTTTCTGTGGGTGTTCTTCCTCCGGGATTCTGAGGAGGGAGAGAGTCGTTCTGGACAAGTTGAATTGGGACCTTTGCACAGGCACACCCCGGATTTTCTTCACATTTTCCACGCCACTGCAGTGTCAACTGGGCCGCAGTTACTTTTTAGTTTGCCCAGACTGAGCCCATCTCAACATCTGGCTGTCCTCACCAAGCAACTACTTCACTGTAGGGCCTGCAGCCAACTTCTGCAATTCAAAGGATCCATGCTTACTCTGGCCATGGTCAGTCTGGAAATAGAAAAAATCATTTCTGATGGGCTTCCTCTTACAACTGAAAGGCTTCAGGAAGCACAGATGGATAGCTCCCAGCTGACCCACTGTCGGGAGTCTGAGGCACGTCACCTTTCTACTCTGCAGTCTTCCCTGCCTCAAAATTCCTTATGTCTACCATCCCCTCCAATACACCCTGGTGACCTGTGACAAAGGACTGTTCCGATTACATCCCTCCTCTGCCCTAGGCCCAGATTTCTCCAAGGACAACAACAAACCAGAAGTGCCAGTCAGAGGTCCAGCAGCCTTCTGCCATCATCTCCCAGCTGCCAATGGGTGCAAGCACACCTCTGCTACGTGCACCACAGAAGAAACGGAAGTGGACAACTTCCACGATGCGATCAAATGGCTCCATAATGAAAATAATGCTTCAGAAAAATGGGGGGTTCTGTGTGTGACACTGATCTATCAAGGCAAGAGGGACATACTTCCCCTGGTCCACCTTTGCAGCCTGTTTCTGTCATGTAGCTTCAAGTGTCACCTTCAAGTGCAAACTAAGGAAGATGACTCTGGGGATGGGAACGTGGAAAACCAGGAGAGGCGATATAAAGGCTATATAAAACTTATGAGGCTGATTCGAAATGAGCCAGAAAAAAATCCCTGTTTATTTGAATGGCTAATTATAATTCAACATTATTTAAGCACTTAAAGACCAAAAACAGTGTAAAATTCAAGATCAAAAAAAATTTTTTTAACTAAATTTTAACTAAAATTTTAACTAAAAAAATTTTTGTAGTATTTGTTAGTTCCACTTTTCTCTGTAAAATGTAATGTAGATTACCCTGTGTCAGAAATTCAGTCTTTTCTTTTTTAAGTTCTAAAATTCCTAGCTAGCAAATCTTGTCGCAGAATCCTGATTTAATATTTGTCTTGTTTTGTTCTCCTTCTTTGAACACTTAATAATTTTATGTATGTTGATCTATCACCTGACTTCCACTGATGATGAAACCCTCAAAATTATTTTTTAACAATTTAGTGAACAAGCCAAAACATGGAAACAGCCTAAATGTCCATCAACAGGTGACTGGATAAAGAAGAGGTGGTATATTTATACAATGGAATACTACTCAGCCATAAAAACCGACAACATAATGCCATTTGCAGCAACATGGATGCTCCTGGAGAATGTCATTCTAAGTGAAGTAAGCCAGAAAGAGAAAGAAAAATACCATATGAGATCGCTCATATGTGGAATCTAAAAAACAAAAACAAACAAAAACAAAGCGTAAATACAGACAGAAATAGACTCACAGACAGAGAATACAGACTTGTGGTTACCAGGGGGGTGGAGGGTGGGAAGGGATAGACTGGGATTTCAAAATTGTAGAATAGATAAACAAGATTACACTGTATAGCACAGGGAAATATACACAAAATGTTATGATAACTCACAGAGAAAAAAATGTGACAATGAGTGTGCATATGTCCATGAATAACTGAAAAATTGTGCTGAACACTGGAATTTGACACATTGTAAAATGATTATAAATCAATAAAAAATATTTTAAAAAAACAATTTAGTGAACAAATTATTCATATAACAGCCATGTTTAGTCCATGATTCAAAGTAATTCAAAGAAAAAGCTACTTCAGAATTGCCTCATATGAATCAGAGGTAGTAATAGAAAAAGGATTCCCATGACCATGTTGATTTTTGTTTGTCTCATTTTAATTTCTAGAGTTTGGAAACAAAATTATTTTCATTTTTGTTTATTTTAAATTGAAGCTTGAAAGTGGCATGTGATTAGGACACTCAGATTTATTGAAAGCATTTTTGACGTTTGTATAAAAGAATTTGATAAAGTTAATATATCCAGATGCTCATCAAAGAAACATGTTCTGTAACAACTAAAATTGATTTTTTTTTTTTTGACAACTGATCAGTTCACTCATTTATAATCAGTAGGAGAGGCTGTCTAGATGTTGGGGCAGCTCTCTGATTTGGGTGACATGTAATAACTGAATTAAGTGCCCTAGTTTTATGTTAAGCTATTAGGATTTTCTTGATAAAAGTTAATCCCCCTGCATCCCCAGCCTACTTATATTTCTCTTAACAACTTTTGGATCCTGAGTTCCCTGCATGGTCTGAAGAAGGTATTGCAGTCAGAACCATGTACTGATGGCAAAAGCCTCTGATAGCAATAAAAGCTGTCCAGGAAGGAAGGAAGGAAGGAAGGAAGGAAGGAAGGAAGGAAGGAAGGAAGGAAGAAAGAAAGAAAAGAAAAGAAAGAAAGAAAAGAAAGAAAGAAAGAAAGAAAGAAAGAAAGAAAGAAAGAAAGAAAGAAAGAAAGAAAGAAAGAAAGAGAGAGAGAAATCCTCACCAAGAGACATTACAATAAAACCATCAAAAATCAAAGACAAAGAGAATCTTAAAAATAGCAAGAGAAAGGCCTGTAAATTAAAAGGGAACCCCCATAAGTCTATCAACGGATTTCAAGAGAGTAGATTGACATATTCACAGTGCTTTAAAAAAAAAAAAAAAAAAAAAAAAAAACCTGCCAACCAAGAATATTCTATCCAGAAAAGTTATCTTCCAGAAATGGATAAAGAAAGTTTCCCAGACAAACCAAAGCTGAGGGAGTTCATCACCATTAGACCTGCCTCACAAGAAATGCTGCTGAAAAGAGTCTTCAAGCTGAAAGGAAAGGATGCTAACTAGTAACATAAAATATATGAAAATATATAATGCACTGGTAAGAGTAAATAAACAGTCAAATCCAGAATACTCGAAAACTGTAATATGGAGGCATGTTAAGCAATTAACTCTAGGATTAAGGCAAAAGGGCAAGAGTATTAAAAATAACTATATCCCTAGTGAAATACAAAATCTATTAATCATGAACATTAGCTCAAATAGAAGTCATTTTATAGGAAAATAACAACTATCTATTGTTAAATGTTGATATAGGCTTACCTATCAGAATCTCCATTCTCCACAGTAGGAAACTGCTGGTTGTTAGTTTTTCCATTCTTGCTCTGCTGAATTAATCCACTGTCCTCACTGGCATCACACATGTTTCCTGATCCTTCCATTTCACTACTTCTGTGCTTCTCCTTTTCTTCTTCAACCTTTAATGAAAGTTTGATATGAAGGATAATTATTATTACTTTATTCATTATACAGACTTTTGTTTTTTGTTTTCATTCATTTTATCATTTGACTCAAAGTTTGCCCTGATTTAAGTTACTCTTAAACTAAGAAGTGAAAATTAACTTGCCTTAGCCTGAAATAGGGGAGAAACATGAACTCACAAACCTACTTTTGTCACTGTTTGTTTGAACTAAACAATTCATACATGTTAAATTTACCAAGAATTAATTGGGAGATTAGATTTTTTATGTTACAAAGGCTTCCTCACTAAAAAATATTTCACCTCACATACCTTAAATAGTTAGCCCCTCCAGTGCATGTGAAGATTTTTTTTTAAGGACTAATAACTGGAGAATAGGAAACTTTAAATTACTAGGAGCCAAAATCAAATAACATCAGTCAGAAAGAGGAACAAATTCCTAAATTTTAATGCAAATTATATATTATGATAGTGTTATATATCAATACATATTCTCCGCTTCCATCCAGTTATGTTATATTCTAATATCCACTAATAAGAGTGAATAAAAGAATTTTTAATAATATTTACTGATTTCCTACCCTGAAATGAAATAAATTAGAAAGTTACTATTTGTTCCCTGATAACAAAAGTCTAATTCTGGGGGGTTTGATTCTCTTAGTAGGCAGTTGGGTTGACTCTATGACCCCCATGCTCTCCCTGATTATAGATTCTGAAGTTAACTACATAGAGATCACAGGACAGAATAAATCTTTCATCTTGGCATTAATGACTGGCAATTTGAAACTGCAAATTTTGGACCACTGGGAGTTTATCTATAAATTATTATAGATCCTAACAATATTTTAAGTTTGTAACTAAATAAAATGCTATAAAAACTAAATATTAAATTACTATCTATTGACTCTAAAAGGCTAGTTTGAAAGGCGATTTCTTTTGACCTGTGTTATGTTACTGCAGCACTGAAAACAGTATTAAGCCAGAAATTTAAATTTACATTTTTACATACCTGTGAGTGGTTATTTTCACTTCCATCAACTCTTTCTTTCTCTTCCTCGGATGTCATTTCTAAGTCTAGTTCTGCTGACAAATGTATACATTTAGTTAAAATTAACTACTTAAAACAGTTAGATAAAAGGCATAATCTTTATAAAAGTAGGTTAAAAAAAATTCATCAATTGACAGTTCAAGCTCAATCTTTAGCTGAATAGTTACTTCTTTAAGAAATACTTATAATTATCTAAAACTTCAACAAACTATTTGGGAAATACTAGATGTCTCCAGATTAAAGGCATACAAACATCTCAAAGTTTCATTCACAAATTCATCCACCAGACACGAACAAAACAAAGAGAAACAAAGCAAAACTTTAAAATATAGAACAATCATACAAAGTCACAATAGACTCTATTCTCTACCTCATAATAGTACCTTTTTAACAACACACCAAGCTTCAACAGCAACATTATTCATGGTTTCCAAAATTACTATTTTTTTAATTTAATTTATTTAGTTTATTTGGGGGGAGGGGGAGTTAGGTTTACTTATTTATTTTTAGAGGAGATACTGGGGATTTAACCCAGGACCTTGTGTATGCTAAGCATGGTCTTTCTGACTTGAGTTACACCCTCCCCCCATTACTTTTTAGGCTTCTATCAATTCCTTAATCTGAAATGTTCTCCTCTACTATCCTGGCAAATTCCTTTTCATCTTTTAAGTCTCAGCCTGTTTCGTGAAGTCCTCCTTGATTATAGCTATGTTTCCCCAGAGAAATTGGGATCTCTTCCTTAGAGTTACCTTAGTACATCACAAATTATTCTATTATATCTTCATCAGCTGAACTGTAAACTATTTCTTTAAATGTCTATCCTCTTTGCTCCTACACTGTAGAGGACAAGCTCTTAAAATTATCTTTGTATAAATAGTTTTTATTTATTTTACTCAATAATTACTTATTAAGTTCCTGTTTTAGTAGTAGGCACTGGGGTTTAAAGAAGAATGTCAGGGATGGCTTTTCTATAGATAATGCCTGAGCTGAGGCTTAAACAGTGAGGTCAGCCAGCTTCCAAGGAACAGAGGGCAGGAAAGGAAGAGAGCACGCAAGGCTGGAGCAGGAAGGGAGAGACACACATGAGAGGGTCAACATTTGTGTAAAATACAGGGCAGGTGAGGAGGGAATCACAAGCAGCTCAGAACACCAGAGCAAAGGACAGACAGAGGGCACTAGGGATGGAGAGCCAGGCAGAAGTCAGACCATGAAAGCCTTACCTGTCCCTGTAAGATGCCTGGAGATTAATATGCTTTAAAGAGTGGTTCATGGTCATACATGCACTTGAGATAGATCACTCTAAGTGTTGTGGGAGGGATTAACTTAAAGGGCATACAAATAAATGGAGGGAGAAAAATTTGAAGCCAATTAATATGAAAAAAAAAAAAAAAAAGATGATGCAGGCCTGAACTGAGAGAATGTTTCCAGAAATATTTAGCCTATAAAATTATCAGGGCTAAATAAGTTAAAATTTTATTTTAATAAATTTATAATAATAAAATAATATGATTTTATTAAATAAATAAATGCATGACTACTAGGTCCCTGGAGAACTAGAGTCTGCTTATTACTTTATAAAAGGTATCAACTGAGAAGAGACATGATGTACATGAACTATTTGCAGTTGCTTCCATTTCTCTTGTAGTTTTTCTGTTTCACATCTTCCTGTGTTGAGGGAGCTCATGTAGGTGTTTAAAGTCCTGCTTTCTGGATCTCCCGAGCTCATGAAGAAATAAGAGTCAACAAGTCACTTGTTTGGTTAAAAAAAAACTGTGAGTTTATAGCTTGTAGTCACTACTGTAGGAGATAATTGAGAATCTTTTGTAAATATGACATTAATTCTACAGGTAAGGGAAGAAAAGAAGATGAAATTATAGGAGTAAAAATAATATTGTACGATTTTTTACTACAGCTCTGATCATATCACTGATTAAGGGCACTAAATTAATTGGTCTATAAAGTAGAACACATATCAGATGTGGTTAATCAATAGACTGGCTATCTTAGCAGAATTAGAATTGATATTCCATATATTATTTTTAAGTGATAAAGGACTCCTTAAAAACCAATATCCTTTGTGACCTATTAATCCATTAAAGTTGATATACCATGTGGACACAGTTAAGAAGGAGGTCCTGTGTAGCAAATTCCACTACCACTGGGAAAGCCACTTCTAAAATACAGACAGTCATAAAAAATACTAGAAATATTTTGATATTTAATCGTAGAGGTTTTTTTTGTTACAGTGAATACAGTTGTAACTAAGATTTTTAAATTCAGAGCTAGGTAAAAATAAAGCTAAGACACCATATCTTGAATCTTTGGATGTCTACCTAGATTTCCCTACTAGTCCCAAAGTTCTAAACATAACCCTGCTGCCCAATCTCATGTATACTAAATACTAGCCTAAATGAAATGAATTTACTTTCTCCTGATTTTCTTTGCTATTTATCACATTGCTTTGGTCAGAAGAAGGATGCAAATGTCATGCTAAAAGGTATTGTCTGGTTGTAGATTACATAAAGAGAGAAAACACAAAGGAGATTTTGCTGCAAAATGATTTCTGCAAAGTCAGAATATGGTGAAGCCATGCAGAGGTAGCCTACTACTAGTTCTCTGTGCTGTTTCATTACCTTCTTTGCTTTCTCTGCTTTCTGGCAGCTGTGATTCACATAGGTCAGGGAGCACTGAATGCCCTAGCAGAAACACAGCTCCAATACTAATCTTGTCTTTATCTATTAAGGTCATCTGTCTCAATTCTGTGGATGCTGACTGATTTGTGATCATTGATCGTGATACCAATGGACACTTATCATCAACTTTCAAATGCCCGGCTGTTTGACAAGTCTCATTACTGAGGCTCAAACTAGTAGCATCCCAGTCTGGAAAGTCTGAAAACAAAGTTTCCATTTATCAGAACATGAGTAATAACACAGTTCTCTCTCCAGAGCAGCAGCCTCACGTCCTCCTCTCCTCCAAACACACTACTCCTTCACAGCTTATTGTATTTTACATGTCATTGCTGTTAATATAGGTAACTACTGTCTCTCATTTTTTTCTACTTTTAATTTTCTAGTATTACTTACTTGGATTCACTCATCAATCTCTATACTCCATAAGCGCTTTATGAATAATTATGATTCTTCAACATATGAAGTTTTTTATTAACAAAACTTATGTCTAACCATTTACTGGATGTTTAAATATGCATGACAGTATTGTGTTCTAGACACATGGGTTTTAAAAAATCTTTTAATGTATGGTACTACTTTAATTACAATGAGACGGTCTTTCCTCAGTGTACCAGTATATTCAGGACTTGTTTCTTAAGCCTTGGATAAACTTTATAAATTTACATAAGGATAGCCTTGACTGACTAATTTTTTTCATATAAAAATAGCATAAGTCTAGGTACAAACTAGATCCAAAGAGCACAGAGTACCATGAGACAGGAAATAAATATATAACAAAAATATTTTCCTTTTTAAAAAAAATTAAATTGTCAGATTTAAACTTTTTAAGACAAGTCAAAGAAAAAAAAAGGCAAGAAATGTAGAAGTGAAACTTTAAAGCTCGTTTCATCACAAGGGCCCTTTTATCATTTCACACCCATGAACCCTGTATATGGTTTAAAACAGCAGTTCTCAAGTGTCATCTGAGAAGCCCTGAAGTCCCAAGTTCCCTCCATCCAGGGAGTCCAGGAGGTCAAAACAATTTTCACACTAATACTCAATGCTATTTTCATTCTCATTCTCTGTTAAGTGTGCAGTGGAGGTTTCCAGAGACATGACATGTGATAACATCATAGCTCTGATGGCTAAAAGGAATGTGTGATTGTGTGTGCTTGTATTTTAAATCTTTCAGTTTTATTTTCTAATATAGTAAGCATCAATGGATACAACCTACTTAAACAAAAGTTCTTCAGAACTCTCAATTTTTTAATAGTATAAAAAAATCCAGGCAGCCGCTCACCTGAGCCTGCCTGCTCTCCCCTTGAGAGTGTACTATCCATGCCTTAATGAATCCTCACTTTACTTTAAAAAAAAATCCTAAAGCCAAAAATTTTCAAAATTACTGTTCTAAAAGATTATGTCTACCTAATATTAAGGTATGATTAATTACTTCCATCATTCTTAATAATCAAAGACACCACACACATACACACACACTCTGCTAATCAAAACATCTGGTTGGCTTAAGATCTTTGGGGGTAGGGAAACAGCTCAGTGGTAGAGCACATGCTTAGCATATACAAGGTCCTGGGTTAAATCCCCAGGACCTCCCTGAGTGAATGAATAAATAAATAAACATCATCAATGTAACAATACTAAAATGAAATTATTAAATTTGAAATACGACTGACATGTTAGCAAGTGAAGCTCTATGTAGAGGTCAGAATTCATTTAAGCATTTTAAAACACTGGAAAAATCTTAGTGTCTAATAATTAATCTTTCAGAGTCCCTAAGTATAGGGATTCCAAACTGAGAACTTTAGTGTATCCCAACATAAATAGAAACATCTGAGTTAAAGCTTACATCTTAAAAGTCTATTTTTCTCATGCTTGTAAATATCTTTTTTCAAACAAGGATACCAATAATAACATCTGCCTTATTTAATGTCACATCTTTCAATTACACTTGTGAGAAAAACAAAAAGGATTAGGAATGAGAAGACTGTGAGCACTTCAAATATTTTAATTTACTTCTTTTCAGAGTTAAATTTGTACTGCAAAATTTACCTGATCTGGATGCTTGTAAATCCTTCATTCCTCCAGTTTTACTAGGAACAGAATCCTTCACTCCAACTGCACACTGAATGGGTTTTGAAACAAACTGATTAATAAATAATATACATTTGATACAATCTGTAGTAATAATTCAAGGGGGGGAGGGTCTAGCTCAGTGGTAGAGTGCCTGCTTAGCATGCACAAGGTCCTGGGTTTAATTCCCAGTACCCCATTAAAAAACAATTCAAGATAAAAGTATAAAAGTTCTTACCTTCAAGTGGGGATATTTTTCAGTAGAATCTAAAAGCCAAAAGGGACACATATCAATTACATGTAAATATGAAAGCCAACTATATATTCATGCAGAGTTAGTACTGAGCGCAATCCTCATGCTTGCTTTGGAAATTAATACATTAGGTTTTGGTGTTTTGTTTTTGAGGGGCAGTTAGGACAGCAACAAGACCGAAATATGAATCCATTATAGATACTGAATAAAGAACAAGAATATAGGTTTAACAAAACATGCAGTTAAAATTTCAAAAGTACGATTATGTTTCAAATGACTTTATAAAATAGAAAAGTGCACATATACTAATGTGAACATGCTGATTGATGAGGAGAAAAGTGAGCTTTAATCAGAGGAACAAATCATGGCTCCAAGAAGACAAATGTGAAAGCTGATGGTAAAATGCAACAGCGTATCTTTAATGCGATTGACACCATTAGACTACAAGTATTTATCATGCTCTTCAATTTGTCTTGTAATTTAGGAAGTCCACAGTTGTGATGGCAGTTCATTTGAATGTGCAATTCACTTCTCGTCAAAGTGTGATGAATTGATCAGCTTGGATACACACTTGTAGAATAATAGCTCATAAAAATATTCATTTTTTTCCATACCCATGTGGGCTACTGGTATGCCTACATTCCTTGGGTCCTCTAGTTTAGCCATCATAAGGTTTCTTGATCCACTCATGCAAGAAGGTATATAAGACACATCTAAGAAATAATGTACATTAAGTTTTCAATATTGAAATACAATGATCAAAAAGGAAAAAATAAATTTAACTGCCACAGAATTATTAGATATTAAGTCTTCTATATTTCAAAATCAGCATAGTATTTACTGAAAGTAACAATATTAGCATTTAGGGAATTAATTCTATTAATTTCTTTTGTTTCCAAAATTAGTTTGGTTTGCTGTATCATGCTAATACTTAGAAGGATTTTTGTGAAACAACTATCTTATCAAAAAATTAGCTATCCTTAAAAAAAAAAAGCCAATATTTCTATATTCAAATTAATCTCATTTAAAAAACAAATACCAATGCAACATATATTTTTGATGCCTGATAGGAGTTGTGGCTGTGATTTACCCCAATTCTAGCCCCCCTCCTGCTTCCAGCATTCTCTGGAGTGGCAATGATCTAATCTTGCTTCAGTGCAAATATACTGATGCCATCAAAAAGGAGTTCTCTCAAGTTTCCTCCTCAATTCCAAAATCACCTACCTGCGGCCTTTTTTTCCTCCTTCCTGCCTTTCACTGTATCCTTTCCCCTCCAAAGGTACCTCTAGATCTGTGGTCTTAATTGTTCCCCTTTTCTATTCTTTTGATAGATGATCTCCACCACTTCTTTTTCCTCTCTGCTTAGCAGCAGTATCTTACATCTCTAATTTGTACTTCAAGTCTTTGCCTCCCTCTGGCTATAAACGTGCTCAGGAAGAAAAGCAAAGTCATGCTTTTCCTTGATGCTGTTATGTCTTGAACTCCCCAGTTGCTCTTCTTCCAGATTCCCCTAAACACAAGTCTACCCTCTGAGCGTGGTCTGAAGACCAGCAACAAGGGCATCACCTGAGAGCTTGTTAGAAATGCAGACCCACTGCTCAGAATGTGCACTTTTCATCAGGTCCCCAGGTGACTTATTAAAATTTGAGAAACTCTGGCCTATACCGAGTCTGCTTCTACAGCACTTGGACTTAACTGATCCTTCTGAAATCCAGCCTCAAATGCCTCACTGTAACACTTCCCAAAAGCTGCATCAGAAGTTGCAGACTTTCCAACGAACTCTCTACCAGGCTCCAGCTCCCCTGACCTCCCCGGAACGCACCCTGCTCTCTTCCTCTTTCCCACTCTCTTCTGCTGACCTATGAGACACCATCCTATAAGGCAGCAACACGCTGCACGACACAAAGGTCCAGACATTTACAGCTGACCACACACGCCTGTGCTCAACCATGGCAGGTACACCCAGCTCTGCCTGATCAGGTACCACAGTCCTCACTGCCTTCCTAATGATGAGGGGGACGGGGGAGTGGAACATTCTGCTGTGCTTCTCGGACAAGCTTTAGTGCTGGAAGAAACTCACTTCACATCCATCTCACATTTCAAATACTCTTCTCTTCCTTCTTCCAAAGAACTATTCTGCCACAGACCCCCACCTCCTTTTCCTTCATTTATTCCCCTCCTCTCTGCCTCTCATACTTCACTCACTCGTTCCCTCCTCCTCATTTCCTGACTGTCCTCAGGTCACAGAGCATCTTAAAAGGAAACTAACAATTGAGCTTCTTGAACAGCACTCTAATCTGTTGCTGACACTTGATAAAGTATACAATTTACCTCCTTTTCTCATCTTTTTCCTCACTGTACATTACAACAGGTGATTTTCTTTGGCCGATAGAATGTATCAGAATTCATGTTTTAAATCAACATTCTGTTAAATGACTTTTTTATAAAATAGTTCTTACCTTCTATTTGTCCTTTTAATATATTGTCTCCTCCTTGACCTGCAGCTCCAGATAAATGATCAACATACTTCAGTGGTTGACTCTCGGAGATACTCTGTTAAAATTAATATTAACAATGAGTTGCATAAAGATTTCCTAATCTCTTTCTAAGAAAATATCCACATTTCCTACCTTATTTTCTTTTTAAATTCCTACTTTAAAAGCAATTAGACTTAAAAATAAGAGAAGCAAGGGAAGGGTATAGCTTGTGCTTAGCATGCACAAGGTCCTGGGTTCAATCCCCAGTACTTCCTCTAAAAATAAATAAACCTAATTACCTCACTCTGCCAAAATAAAATAATTAAATAATAATAATAAAAAAAAGAAGCACATCTTGGAAACCCAAACATTTAAATAGAAAACTTCACATGCACTCTCTAGATCAAGGCCATCTTTTATATTCATTTGGCTCTTGACTCTAAACTTGAGCGTGGAAAGCCACAGTAAGTATTTTCACAGACAAAATATTGACTCACATGCACATATCAACAAAGAATTAACTTCAAAATGCCTAACTCCATTTTGCATTCCCGACAAAAGAAGAGGACATTTTCAAAAATACATATTTTTGTATAACGGAATCACTTTGCTGTACACTTGAAACTAACATTATAAATCCGCTACACTTCAAAACCCAAACCAATTTCCTATGACTTCTAAGCCTCAGGGGTTTTTTTTTGCCATATACACTAGTTTCATTAGATGAGTCTTGAAAATTAACAGAAGTGTTCTATGCAATAGTATGACATTTAGCACAGAATGATTTTATTAATTGTAGCTTAAAAAAAATTAGAAAAAAATTTTGATGGCCAAATGCAAAGGTGAGAAAGTAAAGTCAAAGTATCTCTCCATTTATGTTTTAACAGCACTCAATGCTTATATTTTAAAATAATTAATAATAATAATAATAATAATAATAATAATAAAAGACAATACCTCAGAATCCCAAGGTGATTCTATATCTTCGTCTTCTCCTAATCCTAATGCTGACATCATATCTATGAAATGCAGTCACAGATACATTAATGAGGACATTTACCACTGTAGGGGGGAGGGTAGAGCTGAAGTGGCACAGCGCATGCTTAGCGTGCACAAGGTCCTGCTTTAATCTACAGTACCTCCTCCAAATATAAATAAATGAATAAACCTAATTACTTTCCCCTCGAATTTCAGAAGGTTGAACCATTTTCTGGAAGAAAAACTTGGTTGCAGTTGGGCTCCTTATGAAAAAAGGTGGCAAAAGAAAAACACTTAAAAAGAAATGGATATCATATTTGGATCTACACACTTCAGATTTTTTATACTAGTTTTTTTTTTTTTTTTTTAATGAAAGTACTGGGGATTGAACCCAGGACCTCATGCATGCTAAGAATGTGCTTTACCACTGAGTTATACCCTCTCCTTTATATTAGCTTTTAATCATAGAAAAAAATCCATAGATGTTCACTGACTTACCACTTCTGTTATTTTTGTGTGCTCCATCAACAGAGGTCAATTTGTTCTGGTCTGTTTGCCCCTGTGGAGCACTTTCAATAGTCTCAGTACCATTTTCTTTTTTTCCAATTTCTGGCTTTGTTGCTCCTTCCTATAAAAACAAAACAAAACAAAATAAAACAAAAACCCAACTTCAGAAAACATCATATTCCTACACTTGGTCATTCAGTCAATCAGGAAGACGACAAATATTTACTATATCTATAAAATCATAGGCACTATCCTGGGAGAAGCTGGCAATATGCATAAAAGACAGATTCTGCTCTATATTCTAGGACAGGTGGAGATACATGAAAACAAATTAGCACAGACAAATATAATTCAACATCTCTAAAACTGAAGTGAATGGATACAGTAAGGGCACAAAGGAGAGAAGATTCTGTTGCATCTGGAGAGCTCAGGGAATGCTGGGAAGACCGGACTGTATCTTAAAAGACAGACTCAGTACAGAGGAGGGATGTGAAGTGGATTCTAGAAAGGGCAGCCTAAGCCAAAGATAGAGGTGTGAAACAGCATAATAAGACACTTGGAAAACTAGAACACAGGTATTGGAAATGGAATTCAGAGACAAAATTTGCTAGATTAAATATAAGACATTGCTTTGTTAATTTAAAAGTGAGGATTTCTAAAAAAAAAATAAACAACTTCAAAATAAAACTAACTTTCACAGGGAACTATATTCAATATCTTATAATAAACTACAATGGAAAAGAATTTAAAAACAAAGAATTTAGAGATAGATAGATAGATAGATAGATAGATAGATAGATAGATGTATAGCCAAATCATTTTACTGTACACCTGTAACTAACAAAATATTGTAAATCAACTATATTTCAATTTGAAAAAACCCAACTAACTTTGATAACCAAAAAAAAGGGGGGGGGGGGAGTGAGGATCAAATTTTCTTTTTGTTGTTCATAAAAATCAACTATATGTCACTCAGAAGAGTCTGAACACTTTTTTCCATGACCTGACTTTTTCTTATATTGAATTTGAAATAATCTTGATCCTATTTTATAATGTGGAGTTCCTGTTGTCACTTAACCCCACTATTTCTGCTGTGTTTGTATAATAATCTCTCTCAGTGTTGGGGGGAGGGTATAGCTCAAGTAGTAGACTGCATGCTTAGTATGCACAAGGTCCTGGGTTTAGTCCCCAGTACCTCCTCTAAAAATAAATAAATAAACCTAATTACCACCCCCCACCAAAAAAATTATAAATAAACAAATTTTTTAAAAAATCTCTCATCTTGACCCTCATTCATCTTTATATTCATTTTGTCCTTCTTAAATGAATCCTTCCCCTTTGTACTCCTCCCCATCTTCATATTCACCTAGCTGTTCTTTCTAGTTGCTTTCTAATTCTTTCCTTTCTCAGTGGCATACTTGAGAACTGTTTGCTGCCACCGACCTTTACAAATCTCAGTCCTGCACATGTATCTCTCTTGTTATCACACTGTTCTCTATCGTGATCTTGAGGACTTCCATTTCTGTATGGGGTCATTTTCATCATCATAAGAATCAGGGGGATGGTATGTGAAAAAAGCACAGGAAGAAAAAGTTAAAAACAAAACAACTGACCTTTGTAAGACCAAGGCCTGCCAAAGACTTGAGAGGTTTTTGAAGAGGTTCTGGTGATGGGCAGGCAGGATGAGAACAGCCTGGGACTTTGACTGATGGTTTGGGAAAGGTTCCAACCACATCCTCATTTTTACTATCAGAATTATTGTCCTCAAAGAAGGTGCTAGTTCCTGGTCTCAAAACATCATATGTTGCCTCTACTATAGTGAAAACAAGGTAGGGTACATGAAAATATCTGTAATTTCAAATCAGTGAAAACATGAGGAGCAAAATCTTCAAATAACTTACTATTTTTCCTGGATTGCTGACAGGCATAAATTAGCTTTGTTAAACTTGGTTTCTGGACATTCTAGAGAAGAAAATAACAGCTTTAAGAATAACAAGTATGAACTTGAATAAAATAATTATAACATTCCGCATTTCTATATGATCTAACACAAAGAGCACAGGCTTTGGAGTCATTTGGATGTGGATTCAAATCCTGGTTCTGACATTTACCAACCTACATCTTCTCATGGGTTGAGGATTATGAGAGATGACCTCAGGAGTCCCAAAATGTTACTTTCCTTACCCCTCATTGATTATTATACAAACAATATGGTATCCATTAGATGACTTTCTTGACCAAAATGATCTAGAACAAAAACTTATCCCTGATAGTTTAGAGTCCTATTGAAAAAACTAACATTAAGAAATTTAAAGTAATTGTTATATTTTGAAATGTGCTTGCATGACTTATATATGTGTGAATTATCTCTCATGGGGGAAATATGAGAGTTTACTTTTTAGCAGTATCTTACTTGGATGAGTTAGCACAGCAAACAGTGTAAGCTACTTCTATTCCATTCGTCAAAAAGCTAAAGGCAAATGATTGTTCAAATTCAGCTCCTTCTAAGAAAGAGGAATAAAAACAAGAGTAAATCTGAGGAGCAATGACTCATGAATGAAAGTCACACACATAGTAAACAGAAAGCCATAACCAAATAAGCTCACAACAGAGGCAGAGCGAGATGGACTGAAGGAACAAACACTGAAGTAGTGTTTTCTGCAAAGAAAAATTATGTTAAGGATAAATCATTAAAAAGAAAAAAAGTAGGGGAGGAGGAAGAAAAGAAAAAATGAGACATGACTCATCAAGGACAAACTTAAGGCAAGAAAAAAAGGAAAATCAAATATAACAAGGTATGTGGAGAAATATATATATTTCAGCATTTATATATAATAGATCAGTGATATATCAGTATTGTTAGGGACATACTATGAACAAAAGCTTCTATTTTATGTTTTTTTATATAGAAAAAATATATAAATTATACATGTAAGTATATATATATTGTTCTTCAGCAAATTTTATAAATAAGTCAATATATATTATATATAAGACAGAGACATTTGTTCATAATATATCCCTAAGAATACTGGTTTGTATCACTCTACAACTATTGGTTTATAAATGCTGCCATAATAAAGAGTTTAATTTTGTCATAATAAAATGTCATTCAATTGAACATGGTCATCTCTCACTACCTGAATGCTGTGAATAGTTACTAGACAGAGAGAAAAAAAGATTTTAAAGAAAGATTTTTAAAAACTTTCCACCTGGAGAAAGAACTGGTAATCAGAATTCTAAGGAGAATACATGGCTTGAAAAGATATATTTAAGGGAACATGAGAAGGGGCTAAAAAGAAGCTTAAGAAGTTTTAATATAAAATTCTAAGCTCACAATTGGTGGATACTGAAAAAAAAAAAACTGTAACCTTTTTCCTATATATCATATACTTCTTATTTATTTCCTTGTTATTTATGACAAACTTCCTCATCATAACAACTGAACTTTTACAACCTAAACAAAGGAAATATAAATTTATTTTATTATTTATTTTAGAATTCAAATAGATTTAATTATGATATAGTATGCATATTATACTACCTGTAACTTTATACAGAATTCCATTTGTCTCTTCATTCACATTCAAAAAATACTAAGTGCTTCTTACATTTAAGACCTTATTCTAGGTGCTCAATTATGCACAATTATGTTCCCTAAACTCCAGCAGTTTATACTGATTCAGGGGCTATAAACTGAATGTTTAAATAACTGTGCTACAAAGGGCCTGAAATTTGAAATTTTAGAATGTGACACAAGGACTTTGAGCACATTTTTTTTAAACTATAATACAAAATAAATTCTGAAACTGTAGGTTTTATATATGGTTATTAAGTGTCTCTGCTTTGAGAGCTGGTTATTATTTTAGGGGAAACATGTATTGTTCAATTAGATGAAGAGTTTTGACTATAGTCATTGGAATGATTTAGAAAACACAGAGGAATCCCTTTAAAATATGGATTTTGAGAAACAATTTGAGTTTCTAAATTTCTACAATTTCAACTATTATTTTAGTCTTAATGCAGAACCAAAGATAGAAATAGAGAGAGGGGAAAAAAAAAAAAAAAAAAACTCTCTCCTAACAACTTTATGATGCCAAAATATAAAATATCCAAGAAAAAAAAAAAAAAAAACTAGATGCTATAGGCTATATAGTTTTGGAACTGAAAGGCCCCAGAAAAATTCCATGATTATTACAGTAAGTAACTGTATGCACTGAAGATTTCATTTAGGCATGAGTATTATAAAATTCACGTCACTATGGTTTTAAAGTCAGAGTAAGATTCCTTATCCTTGACCAAATTTCATACTTCCTCCATTGTGGGAAAACTTTTCCCAATACAATTTTCCTGTCACTATATATTTTCTAGTTCATTTGTTCTTCAGCCCCATCTTCAGTATTTACCAAAGTAAAAAAAAAAAAAAACTAGTCATATTTTTACGGAACAGTTTACTCTGACCAACTTTCCAATATAAACATAAAACAATGATAGGCAGACTGCTGCTAAATTTTAAGAGTAAATGCTACACAAAACTAAATTCAGAGCAGAAAAAATAATTTCACAAGAAAGCACTTTACCTTGGGAGCAAAATCTAAGTCTTCGTCATCTGATGAAGGCCACGAATCATCAATATCAGGTTTGTTGGAAAGCCTTTTGAGCAAAAATACACAATAAAAATGAGTGATTTCATTTCTTTGAACAAACAAACAAAAATCTATGCTGAGGTACAAGAAAGCAGATTTGGGAGCCAGGCTGTCTGAAGGTGAAGTCACAGGTCAACTACTTGTTAACCATGGAATCATGGGTCAACTAGCAACCTCCCTGAACTACAGTTGCCTAAATAATTAAAAGTAAGCTACAACAGCACAGCTACTCTGCAAAGCTGTTGTGATGACTGTGGGAGGTAACAAATGTGAAGTGCACAACATGGTGTCTAACCCAGAGTAGGACACTCAACAAACATTTAAGTTTCTTTTTTCTGTGTTCCTTTAGTCAACATAATTTTTAAAAACCCATAAAATCCTACCTGCTTAAAGAGTCATCTTCAGAACTCTCATCCACTAAATCTTCTATTAAAGGAAAAAGTAAAATACATTTAAAATCAGCAATAGAAAAATACAGAATATGAAAAATATTAAGACTGATGCTTTGTTAAAAACCATTCCTTTGGGACCACACCTGCAGACTACACTAGAGTGAGTACTGAGTATACTCCTGGTAGGCAATTAATGCATAAGAACCACTTCCCCTCCTTTATATTTATCAAATACAAAAAAAAAAAAAAAAAAAGATAGTTATCAAAATTTGACACCTAAAAGTGAATTGCTGTTTACAAGGACCATAATCCTAACCAAACTCTATGAGACTGACAAAAAAAAAATGGTATCATTAGTAGAATCAATATCATAAATTGAAAATGTCCAACTTTAATAGCATGATATTGCTAGACTTCCATCCTTTATATGAGGGGTCAGCAAACCACAGCCCACAGGACAAACCCACCCTGCCATTCAGCTTTGTCAGTCTAGTGTTATCGGAGCACAGCCATCCCTATTTGCTCACATACTGGCTTCAGCTGCTTTCACACCAAAGTGGTAGAGTTGAGTAGACAGATACTACACGGCCTCAAATATGGACTCTCCGGCCCTTTACAGAAAAAGCTTGTAGATCTCTGCTTTATGAAATAACCAGAGAGCCCTAAGACTCAAATCTAATCTTACTCCTCTGCTCAAAGTTCCCCAGTGAATCCTTGCAGCAAATACTGCTGGCTCCCAACCCACCAACCATTCCTTCTCCTTCATTCTTGCTAGACAATTGCAACTTTACTTGGATGTTTTTTGTCCCAATATACAATAAGGTGACCTCTCTCCAGCTCCAAAAAGAGAAATGATTATCCTAAGGTCATCACAGTAACTACATTTCCTTTCCCAGTGACTGGCTTAGGAATGAGCATGTGATGTAACCCAGCCAATAAAATGCTGGGGGAAGTCTACTGTCAGCTTCTTGATTTTCTTCCTATTAAAAGAAGACATGTAGAGAAAAGCAGCCTTCCCAGTCTTTGGATACTGTCATGTGAGAATATGATGCTTGGAGCTGCTGCCAATCAGGAGACCAGGAAAGGAGACATTAAACACCAGCAACCTCACAGCTGAAGGCAGGACATCATCTGGGATCCTGATGACATCACTGAACCTTCTAAACAACCCTGGCTCCTGTTGTAGCCACTGTAACTTAGGTCCCCTATTATTATTTGCAGCTGAAAGCATTCTGATAAATTTCCCAAGGTCTACAGCAGACCTCCTCCTCCTTCCTATAGTACTAGAAAGGCCTTCAGAAGCATGCCTGAGCTAGGTAGTCACCTCATTCTCAACAATCCCCAGCATCTTTTTGCACCAACAAAATGAAACTCATAGATCCTGCAAAGTTCACCGATACATCTTAGCCTTTGCACTGCTGTTCTTTCTGTTAAATGTAATCTTGAAAGATGTTCCTCCTACCAATCACTGCCCTTCTGCCTCCTTCCCTGGCAAACTTCTACTCGCTCTGCATGGCTTACCTGACATCCTACCCACTTCTAAAAAACTCCCTTCCTCACCATGGACTTAAAGTATCTGGCACATATTAAATACCAATAAAAAATACATAAAGACAGTTACAAAGTCCTAGTGGGCTCTGGGACACAGTAAGCACAGAATATAGTACAGCAAATCATAAAAACTGATGATGGTAATAAGCTCCTAGAGGCCAGGAACTGTGTTTTTGACCTGCTTGCAGTCTGTAATATCAGAGTGGTGCTTAGTACCTAAAAGACACTTGATAGTCACCTGTTAAGTGGATGAATTAACAAATAAATAAGAATGTTTTCTTTGAAGATTCTGTTTAAAAAAATACAGACATTAACCAGGGACAACTCTATTCTATTATGAGCACCTTGGAAACCAAAACTCTGTCTATTCCATCTTTGTATCGCCTACAACTTGTAAACCCAACCACCAGAAGTTCTTTGCTTGATCGAGGTCTACTAAGTTAAAGGTGTCCTCATACAGTTCAGACTGAACAATGCATTAGGGGTCACATCTAGGCAACACAGTCGTGTTTTTGTTCATGTGAAGCATTTCTGTGATTTTATTAGAATTTGTTGAGTCCTGAGTTGGGCTATTTGAATATTTACTATGATAATCCTTTAACTAATGGCAACAGAGAATCTTGTTCTAAGAAAATTATAGTATCATGACAAGCATCCAAAAAATAAAAAAAATAAAAAAGAAGAAGACATCTGGCTCTCATGAAGTCAACATACCTCATTCTGTTTGGACTTAAAAGGAATTAAGTTGGTTAGAGTGGGACCTTGTTGGTATAATAATGTGAAAAGTAACCAGTGCTTCTCAACAAGGCATTGCTTTTTTTGACTTCTGTACTGTCACTAGGTATCTTTAAAAAACAATCTCTTATTGGTATGCTGCACACTGGCTCAGTTTTGCATTTCTTATTGTTTGCCATTTGTTTATAGCACCAGGAAGGCATTTCTGAGCTCCCAGTTTTAAAGACAGTAACTTTTTTAGTGAGACTAATCACTGTAACTAACATTCATTTACTAAATGTAATCCACTTGTTGTAAAAATTAAAGATCCAGTTCTACAACAAGGCCAACTTGTTGTAATGTGATTATAGAGGAAATGTACAAACTTAAAATCTTTTTATATACAAAGATATAATATGGGATTTCAGGGGCATGACTAAATAAATGAATTTCTTTTCAGACAATACTGTCTCAGATTTTAAACTGCCTACAATTAACTTCTTAAATAATTCTGAATACTAGACCATTGAGAAAGAAATTACTTTAAAAAATAAAAACATACATGAAATTTACACACTGGTTTTTTTCACCACTCTTTCATTATCAAAACTTCCTCTCTCTTACTTTCTTTATCTATGGTAGGCTAGGACCCCTAACTTGGATTACCACCAAGAGTAATTTACTATCAGAAGCCTTACCTGGGTTGCTATTTTGAGAAGGAGTTTTAGGTCTCTTTTCTTCTTTGTATTTGGAAATCAGTTGGTGATTGCTATGTATTAAAAAGTGTGATAAATATTACTACTCGAATACTAATATGAAAAGCAATTACCAAATATATTAAATCTTAGATTATTTCAGACAATATTAGAGCTAATAGCAAGACTTCAACTGTCCTAAATTCTTCAAATTTGTAAGCTTCTACAAACTTTTTATTTAGCATGTAATTAAAGGAGAAAAAAAAGTAAGGTGAAGTAGTCATGAACTGAGGACAGTATAGCTCAGGAAATTACCTAGAGTTAGCCTGACATATGGAAAGTATCTGGAACTCAGAAATCCAAGCTCTATAACCAACAGCTATTTGTTCCTGGAAATGTTGCTTCTCTTCAGCTCAGAGTCTTCCTCTATAAAACTGGAATCTTACTGCTTTGTTTCACAAGAGTATTAGGAGGATTTAATGAGATAATATACCCCAAAATGCTCAGAGAAATAGTGAAAGAGTGGAATAATTTGTTCTTGAACTTTAATGCTGGAACTATTGGAGAATCCCAAAGAAAACCAATGTGTGTTTTCACATGGGTGTAACATTTAAATGCTGCAGTTTTTATAAAAATGCTACTAATTATGGTGATTAGCTGTTCTTTCTTCATGGTTTATAATTCACGCACCTCAGCTATTATATAATTTGTAGCTAAATGTATTTATATATATATATATGTGTGTGTATATATATATATATATATATAACCTCATATAAGCTTATGTATCAGAACTAATCAAGCTGTCACCCTGAAGTCTACATGTGGATCACCATGAAGACTGCAGAATTTGGATCAGCAAGGGCATCCCAGGGGCAGAGCTCAATCATGATCTGACTTCAGGACCAGTTCCTTTTTTCTTTTCTTCTTTTAAAATGATTTTATTAAAGGTCTTTAGAGAGCAACGTCCAGAGCCCACACCCACCTGCCAAGGAGACCCTGTTAAGACCAGTTTTAGTACCAACACTGCAGCAACACAATGATTAGAATGGCCTCCCCCCGCCCCAATGACTTGCGGAAGAGGATTGTCACTTTGATCTTAGGGAATCCCTTAGGTTCTTGGAAAATTCAAGATGGAGAGTTAGAAGAAAGTCCCCAAGGGAAAATACAGGATTTTCTGCTCAACTAAACATTTCAAGATCCAAATAACTAGTTAGAAAAATCAGAGATGTGACGTTACTTGTACCCCATGCACAGGGGTTACACTGGAATGAAATGGAGAACAGTAGGATCCCTAAGGATAAAGGTCTTACAAAGCCTGAGATAAAGAACCCTGTGCCCACTGCTCCATCTCACTAGTCTGGCCTTTTGCTGGTTTCCAGCTGATGATGTGGAGAGTCTTACTGCCATCCCCAAAGTGCCTGCACCCAACTAGGAACTCTCACCTGTCACGTATCAAGTAACAGGTCATCTTCAACCTCAGTTTAGAAATAATAATTAGTATAAACATTTACATATTAAAACTACTAATAAGAGCATATTCTTCTGCAGCCATTCATAGATATCCTGAGAAGAGACACTAATACCTTTCTGAAGAGGAAGCCTGACTACATTTGGTGATTCATAATTTACAGCAAGCATGAGCGCTGATCAAAAATAACACAGAGATAACCTCACCCTTAGGAACTTAGTTAACTTACTGAAACAGTTACTTTGATCTATTTTACCAAGTTAATATCCTGCCCATCCCTGTAGAACTGACCATTTACATGCTTAAGTGTGAATTACCTCCAAGACCAAAAAGAAGGGACAAAAAAGAAGCCTCCTGTCCCACTTGGGTAGCACGAAGTAGAAGTTGCTAATTTAAAGCCCTCTGATGGACAAGAAAGGATGCTGAGGTCACTTATCTCAAGTAGGTAAAGATTTAAACAAAGGATTCCCCGTTTCTTCCCTAGTCTGAAATATTATACTTTAAAATCAGCTAGAGGTCAGGTAAGGAGAAGCTGTTTGCAGGCTGAAAACAGTAATATGAATAAAAATGGCAGCAAAAATAGTCACGTCTGTAGTTAATCACACTGAGAAGCACGTGCCCAGCACTAACCTGAATAGTTTACATATGGTCTTTCTTAGGCACAGCCACCCTCGAAGGATGTACTACGACCCTCCTTTACGTGTCAGGAAACATACTGGTTGGTAATAAGTCATGTCCCCCAGGCAACACACCTGGCCAGCAGGAGAGCTGGGAATTCAACCTCGTCTGACTCTAAAGCCCAGCTCTTTCCTCTTTATCACCCACCAATGACTTGTCTTCTTTAAAGGGAATGTTTATTCAATAATTAGAGCTATTTTTCTTCCTTCTAACATTATCAATTAAAAATAAAAACATCAAAATGTACTAGAAATGAAAAAGGATAAAAACTGATGAGCACACAGTATCTGGTAATAATTAATCACTTAGTGATACTCACTTAGTGATAACCTAATAACATCAGTATCCTTCAAAGAAAGTAATTTAAAGCAGAGTCATCCAAAAAGACAAAACAAATTCCTCTCTGTTTAATATGCATCTTTTAAGACAAAAATATATACAAGGTAGAGGTTAAAAATTTATTATAAAAGAATTAAGAAATCTAATACTATGTCATAAGGTAAATTAAAATTAGAGTCTATACTTTATAAAACTAAAATGAGATCCCTGAACTATTATTAAGATCATATGACCAAAAAAAATCAGGTTGCAAACAACATCAGTCAGTATTATAAAGGAAGATGAATCCTGCTACATACTGTTCTTTGTGACACCCAGGCAGAATAATTGCTTTTCTACCTAACTGAGGATGTGTTGATTCTAAGTCAATCTTCTTCTTATTAAGTTAATATTTCTGACTGTTATTACTCTAGAACAACACTAAGGTTTAAAAAAAAAAAAAAAAAGAACAAACTACTGTACCTTTTCACCTTATTGGCTGCATGTATATTTGCCTCTTTCTTTACAAGAAATTCTGCCATTTGCTGTTTGTTTTCACTTACAGCTAGTAAAAGTGGTGTGAGGTCATCCTGTAAAACAGCAAAAACAGTTGATAATGTACAAAATTACGTATTTCAAAGCTGAATTTAAAAACTCATAACAGTCTTTGAACTTAAACATATAATATAAAGTAAATAAAAAGTAGCACTTCTTCCTCAGCCCTCTGTGCTCCTCTTTAAAATGTTCCTCCTTGACCTCTTCAAAAGATTAATCATGAAGTCATTCTCTAAAACTCACTTCAAATGTTTACTGGTTCCAAGAATCTTTGCTTCTATCGCAGTGTCTATCAGGCCTTCTGTAGTTACCTTACTGCTCACCTACTACTCCCAACACTCTAAACAGTGCTCCAGAGAGAACCATTTAGCTATTGAATCTATTGCATTTTTAAGGAACCACGCTGAGGAGGAAGATATAATATTGTCTGCAATATACATAACCTATCCAACTATAACCATGACTAACCTCATAAGGTTTGCTGACATTCCAATGGGAATATGATGATTTACATGTACGTGTAAAGAAAAATGAGTTTTCTAAAAACCAACTTATAAATTCTGATTTGAAAAATTCCATCCCATTCTTAAGAGATTATTATAAAATAAGAAATAGGTTATTAATTAATATACTGTCTTTAAAATCTTGAAATATTTATCAAAATACACTGTAAAACAGAAATCATAAACTCAAATGCTTACAGAGGCAACGCAGGTGACCCGAGTAAGCGAAGGTCCCAGGTGAGGACAGCAAACCAGAGAACACACGCCCCACTGAGAAGGGGCCACCTCTGCAAGGCAGACCACACAGGAGCCTGGGCTCAAGGGGGATCAGATTTGATTCTTTATGAGAAGCTTGAAATGCAGATTTCTGCATGAGTCTCCTAAATTCTAAATCTTGACTCAATTTCTTGACACAAATTGAACATATCCAGGGCCCACGTGTATTTTCAGGTTTGCCGTGTCTCCAAAGAGTTGGGAATAAGGAAAAGGAGTTACTCTTCAAGCCAACAGATATTGTTAATAATACTCCTTTTAATTTCTCAATCACAGAGGAAGAGATGGATCAAAGTCAGGCTAATATGGTTGGAAAGGAGAGCATTGAAGGAAGTAACATCTATCCAAGTCCCACTCTTCTAGAGATGCCTTATTTTTGAGATCTGTGAATTTACATGTATTACACGTATCCATTCAATAGTTCTCAACCAAAGGTTGTATCAGAATCTCAAAGAAATATTTCTAAATATTCATGTCCAGGACTTTACTAGATTTATTCAATTAAAATCTTCAAGGGAGAGCCTAGGCTTGTAAATTTTTTATAAATTCTCCCAGGGATCATGGTTCACCAGCACAATTCAAGCTGAGAACCAGTGCAGGGGACAACCAACCACTTTAGTCTCATCTCTTACCCACGTGGCCAGTTCCTTCTCTCATTTGAGGATTTGAACAAAAAAAGAAAAGTGTTAGAGATAAAAAGTCACTTAACAAAACTGCATTTAATTGTCCTGGGCAAACAGAACAAGTACTAGTAAATTCAGAATGCAACTTGATTTCATTATTTATGCATTCCTTACTTCTCACCAAGACATTCTAGATTTGAGAGCCAAGTCTAGACTCTTATCTAAGTGGATGTTTGTCACTTAATTATTTGTTTGTCACTTAATTATTTGTTCACTTAATTACTTGTTCTTTTCTCTTACTTCCCACTTAATCACCACCTGTTTACCACCATTCTGATTTCCTCAGAGTCCTCCTAAAACTGATCTCTCAGCAAGTTTACAATTCACTTACTCTCTTCCCCAAAATAAGAATGATTATCCCCAAAAACTGAAGAGCAGCTTCCCTCACTACAAAAACAGAAGGAAAACAAAAACAAAAACAAAAATGTCTTCTTGGAATTGCCCAATTGCCCAATTTGCAAACTGGCCTGAATATTTCAACTGCTCTCTCCTTTTCCTCCTCTGAAGACTTGGACAATGAGAGAGAAATCATTTTTATATAAAATCATTTTTTAATAAAGTAGAAACTTGTCCACAGCAGCAAGATTTTGATTATATTATAAAATGCTTTTGTTTTGTTTGAGTGTTAAGACAAATTTTATTTCCAGGGCAAGTTTTGCTTTCTTGTATTCGTATGCCAATGAGAAAAAAATTTTGAGTGGGGAAAAAATATCTGAAAAAAAAATTTTTTTACCTGCAAAAAATGCAATGTTTTCATAAATATCTGCCATAAACAAATAAAAGAAAGCTGTACCTTCTAATGCTTCTTTGGAAATAACATTCTTTAAAAGTAAAATCTTAGACAACTAAGTCCTTTCCAAATATTTTCACTCAGGGAATTCCTGAGCCTCCAAATACATAAAATTGCTCCTACTATGTGAGTGGAGGGAGTTCCTGGCAGGGCTTCAGCATCTGGAGGTAATGAATATCCAGGAGAAAAAGCAGGACCAGCTTCACCATCACCTGCTCCCCACCTACAGCCACAGCCCTGCTGAGGAGCTACATGAGGCTGAGCATTGAAAACCCCAAGGGGTACATGGCAGGCCAAGTGGCCACCAGCACAAGTGAATGCCCTTGCTGGCTGGCAAACATGACCTGACCTCACTTGCCCCAATCCCAGAACCTGGTGTCCTGGGGTGCTCAGGGCCTGTGGCCTGCTGTCTCCCCTGTCCACATGCACTCACCCAGCTCCCCCTGCTGGATACTGGGTCTCCTTCCTCCTCTCACCCATCCCCAGTAGCACCCCAGCAGCCCCCATCACTTCACTCCCCCCAGGCCTTTGTCTCCTGTAGGCTCTGAGCCTACTACCAACTCCCAGGGACTTCCTAATGGGAAGTTGTTCCTTCTGGGGTAGAAGTGGGGCTGGGAGACAGAGCTCTGCCCTTTCTGTGGGCACCACCTTTCTCAAGCCCTTGGCCTTGGTTTTGGAGATGTTTCCATGGTAACAGGGCCTGATATATACGGTATACATAGTATTATAAATAAAACACCTGTAGCTAAAAAAGACAGCTAAAAACACCTGTATTTCAAATATTTTATAAATAAAGTTAGTTGAGATATACCTTGTTTCTTGCTTCAATATTGGCATTGTAGGAAAGCAGCTTTGCTGCAATCGACGTATTCTCAGCCAAGACAGCATAGTGGAGAGCAGTGTTTTCACTACCGTCTGTGAGGTTTGGGTCGGCACCATGTTCCAGCAGAATAGTCACACACGCCTCTTCTTGGCACTGTATGGCCTGTTGGTATCACGCCAAGAAACAGACTGTAAGTGTTAGGCATTCCAAGTCAACATTCCCCAAGTTCCACCAGTTCATTATATTTAAAACTGATAAATTCAATTTTATTCTAAGTAGTTACATCGAATCCATCTCACGTGGACACAGTTGGCCGCTACGAACCTTCATCAGCGCTGTCCTGTTTTCATTGTCATAGAGGTTCAGCTGGCATCTTCTCTCTACCAGGAGAGTCACCACTGCTGAATGGCCATTGGCACAGGCCAAATGGAGAGCAGTCCTACGAACATGAGAGGACTTTTTAGGAAATTAGAGTGTACTAGTTCAAACATACAATTACTCACATAACTGTAAATATTCAACAGCATGCTATTACTACCCCCTTTAAAACAAATATTTTTCTTATGGAAAAAGAACAATATTGTTACTCAGCACATTAACGGAAAAACAACCGTTTGAACAGGAAGAGCATGACCTTGAGATTCGGCTCAACTTGGGTCTGACTTCTACTTTAACTCTGTCACTTATTAGCTGTCACTTAGCCTGTCTGTGCCTCAATTTCCTCATCAACAAAATGGGGATGAAGTAGTAGTTATCTCACAGGACACCACTGTGATGCTTAAATGAGAAGCCATGCAAAGTGTTTAGCAGTTCCTTGCACAAATAACAACTCAATAATCATTAGATAATATTAGAATTGTTACTGTTACTACTATTTTACAAAGACAATATTTCAATTAAGTAAAATGATAGTATACCTACTTTGCTGCTGCAAGGATGAGAGAGAACACTATACTTCAATGATTCTAACATGCTCATTTTCTCACTCCTCAACATCTCTGACACGGGAAGGCAATTTAAAACTCATGTCTTACAACCACAGTTGGCAGCATTTTTTTTTTTTACTGTTTCTCATTTTTCCTGTTTGTCTAATTATCATAATGTCTTTTTGTCTCATGTTGCTTTTTTATTGTTGTTGATGTATAACATTACTACATAAATTACAGATGTACAATATAGTGATTCTCCATTTTTAAGTTATACTCCATTTGTAGTTATTATAAAATATTAGCTACACTCCCCATGTTGTACAATATATCCTTGTAGCTTATTTTAAACCTAATAGTTTATACCCTTTAGCCCTCTACCCCTATATTGTGCCTCCCCGCTTCCCTCCTTCACTGTTAATCACTAGTTTGTCCTCTATATCTGTGAGTTGGCAGCATTTAAAAAAATGTCTATTGGCACATAAAATAGCACGGCATCATACAACCCACGGTGCCTTCCAGTAAGTGAAGTAAGGATCCACACAACCGGTCTACTGCAGTTCCAGTTACATGAGTGGCTTTTAAATAAATTTTAGTTCTTAAAGCATTATAGGCAATATTGTAAATCAAGTATACTTCAGTTTTAAAAATTATAAACTTAAAGTATTATGGGGAAAGAGAACTAAAATAATAAAACAAAACAAGAATTTTTGAAAAAGTCACTCTTACTCTGATTTCCAAGAGACTTTAAACCAAAGGAAATTCAGGATTCAAATGAATAGGGATGGCTCATTTTATTCAACATTTAGATTTATACATTGTTATGAAATCAAACATTTCCAACGATCAATAATATTTCATACTATTATAAATGTTCAAAAGGGCAGGTAAAGGTTATCTTTTACAATTTCCTACCTTCAGACAAGCTTTTGTTTGAAAGAAGGGAGGAAAAGCTTCAACTGGAAATGAAATGTTAATACTTCAGTTTTTAAGGTCTCATCTTGCTCATAGGGCGCAACATGAAGTTTTTAAGGACGAAAGGGCTCTGAGAGAGAGAGACGAAGGGTCCTGAGTAGAGTCTGTATACTACATAATAGGTATTCAAGTTATATTTGATGAATAAATGGATTGAAAGAATGAAGAAATATAGTTGGAGGGTTCAGTTTTTATAATAATACTTTTGCAATAATAACAATCACTTGCATTTGCTATTTTTGACTTTATTTTCATAAGGACACAACAAAAACTTTACAAACTTTTGCAATAGTAATAATAATTTATATTTACTATTTTTATTTCCATAAGAATGCAACTAAAGTAAAATGATTAATCTATAATCATTTACATATTACATGTAATAAAGCTACGTATAATCCAAAACATGTGTATGTAATTAAATACATACCTAGTAAAATCTACAAGCACAGATAAAAGGAATTCCCTTTACTTCTAAAGAGGCTAAAAGTTATCTGAAGATACCACTACTCAAAAACAAAAAAACTTTAAAAAAATAGTGAGAATTTTTAAATCTAAGAATCATATTCCTGCTCTTTCTCAGGATTATTTCATGAATAATAAACATTCACTAGAATTTTTGTACATATTCATCGTACAAATTACAGCCTTTTTAAAAAGGAAGAACTTCACACACAATACAAATGCTCAGAAATAAATTTCATCACATTTGTGTACATACTTTTGGCTAAGTAACAAGTTCTAAAGTCTTACATATATTTGGATGTTTGGGCATTTTCTGTTCCATTCATCAATCTGTCTTTCCAGTTGTTAGTAAATGAGTAATTTGGAAATTTACAGCACATTTTCATATCTAGAAGGGCAAAGCTTTGTCTACCACACAAAAATATGAATTTCATCACAACAATTAAAAACAGCATGTGTAACTCAAAATTTTTAAGATCATGTTTACTTGGTGTACGTAAAGTTGATAAATATGGGAAGACTATACATTTTAAGAAAATGAGTCCACCGATTCAATAACACAGCCATCTTCCCACTTTCAAGTTGTCTTCTAAGGTCCTTCAGTAAAAAACATATGTACAAATGTGTATGTACACTGACATAAAACAGATATCAAATTGTATTCGAGGAATTTTTATCCCAGAAGCTGATCTATCATAATGGGAATTATTTTTCTCATTACACACTTTTCTGTAATATATAACATGATGGTATAAAAATGTGTACATTAAAAATAAGATGCCATTTTATGTTTATGCTTAATTTCATTTTTATTATCACTGTTTTGCAGTTAAATCATATAAAAACTGTCAGTAAAGTGCTCTATAAAGAGAATTATGAGTCCAAAACCAGCTAAAGCTTTTCCCGCCTAGAAAGTCTGCTGGGCGCTGGACCCTGCAGGGGTTTCCAGGAGCCTCCGAGGAAAACCTGACAGGTGGGGCTGCCCCGGGCTCCTCCCCACCCGGCCGGCCCCAGCCCGCCACCTCAGTTACCTGTTCATCTTGTCTCTGTCGTTCAAGCCATTTTTCCTGAGCAGCAGAATCTGCTGCACTCTGGCCACGTCGCCTACGCTGGCAGCTTTATGGATCTTTTTGAGATCCTTGTCTCGGATATGGTACCTAGGCGGGGAGTTACCGCTGCTCCTGCTGTCTCTCCCGGGGCTTGTGGAGGAGCCCAAGGGCGACTCGCCCTTCCTACTCCCGAAGTGAAAAATCTTCTTCATCATAGGGCCTACCGGCTTCAGACACCGCTCACCTCCCCGTCAGCTTTTCACCGCCTCCTGAGTCTAACACTGGCGCTACAGGTAAGCCACCGCGGTTTTGCACATCTTGGCAGTTGAAGCTCCCCGGCTTGCAATCTTTCGGTTGGGAATAACGATAGCCTGGCAACACAGTGCGCCTGCGCGCCTCGAAGCCGGCGTCACTGCGCATGCACCTGGAGGTCCGGAAGCCCTCCCCCACCCCACCCGCCTGCCAGTATGCCCAGTGCGCATGTGTAAGCCCCAGGCTTCACAAAACTCTGTGATTGATTGTGGGCAGCATTGGATTCCTTTAAAATGTTAGTGCTATTCATTCCTGAGTTTCGGCACCAAAAAAATAAAAAATAAAAAAATAAAATAATTAAAATAAAATAAAATAATAAAATGATAAAATAAAATAAAATATAAAATAATAAAATAAAATAAAATAATAAAATTAAAATAAAATAAAATAAGTAAAATAAAATGTTAGTGCTAGTTGGCTGAGCAGTTCAGGTCATTTGCAGAAGTTAGACTTGCTTCTGAGAAAATCATGTTTGCATGCAACTGGGGTTAGAGTGGCGTGGAACCTCAGGATGCTGAAGGCCTCATCCCCAGAGGGCTCTCTCTAAAAACTCTGAATCTCCTTATTCCTCAGTTTATTCCTTTCTGCATCCCTCTGGGCCCCAGCCAGTCTCCATGGAATTTAGCAGGTGCAAACAGCAGAAAGCTGCTTTCGTGGTTTCAGAGACTGTGGCAATATGAGTCATTAAGTGCAAACTTAGGAGAAACCAATGCATGGTCTCCAGATGAAATGAAAAAGTGTTTCCGCATGCCTGTTGACACTTCCCTGTTGCTCAGCCTTATGTTTATGTTTACTATTATTTTGCTTTTTGCATTTATTCTCCACCAATTAAATCTTTAACCAACCCAAGATTTATTTTGGAGCATGGTGTAACATTTGAGAACTTTTTAACCATGTAACTATGAAAAAGCCACTTCAGTTACTCAGTGAGGCCGCGCTGCTGGCTGACCACTTGCAGGAGGGGTGGAAGGCAGGATGGTCCTCTTCTTCCTCTCCACCTAACTCCATCCTTCCTCCCTTGGCTGGCGAATTATGGTTTCTGGCCCTGCCAGAGTTCCTAAGTGGCTGATACTCCTGGGAGGTGGTCTTGAGGAGCCTGGACCTGGCAACTGGTTTAAAGTTCTTTCTCTCAGAGGCATTCCTGTGCCCACAGCTGTTCTCACCTGCAACTCCCCTGACCTAAATGAACATGGTCCATTCTGTTGACCTTTCTTTCTTCTTGGCTCTTAAGGAATCCAGATCCACTTCGGATTAGCGTCTTCCGAGGCCTGTTCACACCTCTAAGTGGCCCTTTTGTATGGTATCCACAATGCATCCTCAGAAAGGCTCACTTTCTCTCTTCCACGTTTGACCAACATCTGGTCCCACATAAGCACTCAGTCTTTCTCAAAGCAGATGCTGAGCGAGCAAAGCAGTCTCAACACACCGGCAGTTCTTCTCCCTTTCTGAGCCAAAGTAACTTACCAGCTCTCTCACGTTCCGGGTTTCTTGGGTGTGAGACACCTGCTCCCAGAACTGCAGAAGATCCATATCAAGCTCTCCAAACTGGGTTTTATGACCTATCCCTCTCACCATCCCTCTTTGGCAGCTCTGTAATTTCTTTTATTCATAAAATGCATTCTCAAATTCATAACAGATTAGCCACCCATTCTATTCCCATACGAAGCACTGATATATAACTAAATTAAGTCTCTGTGTTAAAAGCGGGGGGGTGGGAGGCAGGTGATATCACATTCTCACCTAGAAGAAAGGGGATTCATGTGATAGAATGGAGACAGGTGAGAATTTGCATAGAAATAAAACACTCAGTTCAATGTATCAACTCCAAATTTTATGCCCACGACTAGATGTTATTTTTTCAATCCAAAGATCAAGTCTAAATTCCAATATATTTTATTAAAATATTACATTCTTACATTAAGAAATATGCTTGTAACTAGCCAGATTGTAATAACTCAGTATTCACTTTAAAATGAGTATGAACAAATACAAAGAATATCTGAAAATAAAACATGTATCAATTACCCAAAGTAATCAATTTAATAGATATAGGCTCCTTGTAAAACTCTGGCATTTTGGTAGCTTTGAATGGATAGCTTTGAAAGTTTATAAGCCCTCTCTAAGCCCATCGTTATTAGACTGATTTGGTTGGAATGTGATTCAAAATAAGTTGGAGAAATTCACTTTCTGCATGGTATGGTGAGGAGGTTGATAAACCACCTTGATTTTGAAAAAAACAGCTATAAATCTAGAAAAATTATTTAATAAAACAACCATTTCAGCACTCTGGAAATTAACTGAAGATCTGCAACAAACTAAGAGGTGCTTATTCATGAAAACCCCTGACATTCAGGCGAGAACGGGGTGAGCCTGAGGGACTCTTTTCTGCCACAGCCCCTGCCAGGTCTACAGGTGCAGCAACTCAACCAGGGCGACGGCAGACCCTGGGAACAAGGCTTGCTGCCCCTGCCAGAAGGGGCTCATCTGACTTGATGCATTGTAAGTTACACTGGTGAGCTCTGGGGTAAGCAAACAGGGTTCTCTAAGGTTGTAGTCCTGTTTGGGGCAAGCAACAGGGCAGCCAGGTATTTCCCTGGAAGTTCTGGGAGGTCAGACAGCATCTGGGTTTGATAAGCACTCAGTATCCTCCAGACATTCAGGCATGCCAAGAAGAAACTGAAACTGGTTCAAGCCATCCACATCCCTACGGTTGCCAAAGCCTGCATGTGTGCACAAAGGAGAAGCAAAAAAACCCCACTAGAAAGCAAAGACCATTGCAGACTTGAAAATGACCTGAACAGTGAATGTACTTGCCGCCCACACAGATGCATCAGCAGAGTGGAGGCCTGACTGACGGGGTCTGAACACAACCTCTGTCCAACCTTTGGCTAAATGCTAAGCTATGCAGTCACAGCAGCAACCCTTAGGAAGCAAGATTCAACGTTTTAAAAATGAGCAGTGACATCAGTGGCTGCACACTGTAGTGGGCAGACTTCACAGATTTACTGCTGGCAAGTTACTAAACAAAACAAGAACCACCCTCTGGGGAAAAATTCAGAATTAGCATTGCTACATTATCTGAAATTCAACAAGACTACAAAGCAAAGAAAGAAGAAAGTACACCCTGACCAAGGAAGAAGAGCATTCAAGAGAAGCTGAGTTACCTCCAGGTGCTGGAGTCAGCAAAGACTTAAAAGCAGCTATTATGAACATGTTGAAAGAACGAATGGAAGTTTAAAGAATTAATGAAAGCTGTGATGAAAACGATGCAAAGCACAAAGAATATAAATAGAGATACAAATTATATGAAAGAACCAAATGGAAACTCGGAGCTGAAAAATACATACCTGAAATGAAAAATCCAGTTGAAAGAAGAATCAGTGAACTTGAAGAAAAAAATCAACAGAAAAGTAATCAATCTGGAGAGGGAGAAAAGCAATGAAGAAAACCAACAAAGCCTCAGAGACCAGATTAACATCAAGTATACCAACACATGTAAAAAGAGGACCCCAGAAGAAGAGAGACAGGGGGCAAAAAATGTATGTCTGAAGATGTAATTGCAAAGAACTTCTCAAGTCTGGTAAAAAAAAACATTAGTCTACAGACCCAAGAAGCTCAACAAACCCCAAGTAAGAAAAACTCAAGGAGACCCACACTTATTCACATCATAGTCAAACTGTTAAACACAAGGCTAAAGAAAAAAAAAATCTTGAAAGCAGCAAGTGAAAAACAACTTGTCAGAAAATGAGACCAAAATTATCATTAACAGCTGACTTCTCACCAAAAATAATGGAAGTCAGGGGTCTGTGGGATGACATATTCAAAGTGATTAAACTGTTAACCATGTATTCTATATCCAGCAAAAATATTCTTTAAAAAAAGGCAAAATATATTCCCATGTAAAGACTAAGGACTTTAAGATTATAGAGTATAGTTAAGTCACTGTATTGTTGAGTGCTGTAACACATACAGATGCAACACAACAACAATAGCACAAAGAAGAGAAGAAAAGGAGATATACTGGGACAAAGTTACTTTTGCCAGAGATGTATGTGTATTACTTTGAAGCAGACTGTGATTAGGAGTGATAAGATGGATACTGTCATCCCTGGAGCAACTGCTAAGACATAACTCAAAAGAGGAGGAACAGAAGGATCTCTTTAGATATGAGAAAAGCAGAAAATAAACAGCAAAATGGCAGACAGAAAAGCAACAATATCAATATTACCTATGAATGAACTAAATACCCTATTCAAATTACACAGACTGCTTTGAGTTCTGCAGGAACTAAGGCCCCCAACCAAGTGGAGGATGGTAACTCCTCGCTGAGACCCAAGGCTGGCTGGAAGCTAAGGAACGATGATGCTGACCTTTTCTGACCCTCATGACTTCAATCAACTAAAGCCTGGACTCTGTCAACCTCTGCCCCGATTCTATGCTGAACTCTCCTCTGCTCAAGCCCCTTTATGAAGACACATGTACCCTCAGCTTAAACCTTCCCCAATCTTGCTGTTCAGGGAGACACTGCTTTGTTTTCCTTACTTGCTGCTCAAGTAGTAAATTATTTCTTCTCTTGCTAAAAAAAAAAAAAAAAGTAAAAAAAAAAATACAGATTGTCAGACTAGATAAAAAACAAAGAAAAAACCAAGATCCATGTGATAAAGGACTTGTCTTCACATAAAAGTGGGATCTGAATGGACGTTTCTCTAAAGACATACAAATGACCAACAGCCTAGCAGAGGATGCTGAAAATCACTAGTCTAGGGAAATGTAAAATTAAATCCACAATGAGATTCTACTTCATACCCACTAACAGAATGGCTCTGTCAAAAAGACAAGACTATAAGCAGCACTGTGCAAGATATGGAGAAACTGGAACCCTTCATACATCGGTAGTTGGAACATAAAATTAGTTACTTTCAAAACAGTTCATCAGGTTCTTAAAAAGTTAAAACAAACTCACTACATCATGCAGCAATTTCTAGAAGTCTACCCAAGAGAAATGAAAACGTGTATACACAAAGACATGTACACACATACACAATATATACACAGAGAGGAGGGAGGGAGAAGTTGCAATAAAAAACTGGAACAAATGAAAACAAACGGTAAATCTGAATCAATGGAATATGGGAGTGCCTTGTATTATTCTTGTAATGTTTCTCTAAGTTTGAAAGTACATCAAAATTTTAAATAAACAAACAAACAAACAAAAAAACCCAGGAATATCATGTAGCAAGCTCCCTCTGTCAACCTCAGTGAAGACCATATACAGCTTCAAAGTTACTAGAAAACTGTAAGTAATGTTAATAAAATCACTTCAAGAATATCACTTGGGTATAAAAACCAATACAATGTCCTCTAAAAGAATTTTTCTATTGAGTTAAATAAAGTCATCTGTAAATCTTGTAAGAACACATCCATATTCACAAAATCTGAATGAAAAATAAACACAACTTTCCATTTCTACACAGAGTAATTCAAAAGTTCACTCTGAAGGGGACTGAGTTTTTGGTTTTATTTTGGTTTCAATGCCAAGCATAATTACATAGTTATTCAGAATTTGGGTTGTGTCACTTGTTTTTTAACAAAATACTGCTGCTCTGAAATAAACTTCATTTTGAGAGTGATAGTCATTTAAAAAAAAACATGAAAATGCAAGCTGCATTTTTAAAAGGTTATAATCATTTAAATTCTGATTGCATCTGTAGGTTCACAATTCTCTACTCTCGGATTTAAAAAAATTTTACATATGGTCAATCCAGAGTGTAATTAAATGCATCTTAATGAAGTTTTCACTGATGTATGTAGATATATGATTTACCAACAGCCAAACAGCATCATTTCTTTATCAAAGATAAATAGTACTATCTAGAAATAAAGAGACTCCTTCAAGAACTTTACTTCGCTAAGGAAACATACTTCCCAAGAGCCAAAGGCACAATTTCTATTCACATCTAGCACTGTAACCAACCATAAAATCATTACTTATTTTCAACTCAATAACTGATTGACATTTCTCAAACTGTTTTCAATCCTGATAGTTCTTTATTTTCTTTAATAAATTTGCTGTCTGAAGTAGGTGTCCATCATGAGAGTAATAAAATTCGGTAAATGTGACAGAAGATTGACAAAATGTTTCACACCCTTGAGTGATACCAAGTCAAGAATGGGAAAAAAGCATTGCAAAACAAGACTACTGCAATGCTACTTATCTTCTTGCAATAGTAACAGCAATGCAACCATTCCAAGAGCTATCATCTCACTTCCAACTTCTTCCCCTCAAGAACAATCTGAATCTCTTTGGCATCCAAAGTCTCATAGGTCAATAAAGCTTCTGCGAGATTCTTGTGCTCTTTTGCGTGAGTCTTTAAGATGTGCTTTGCTCGTTCATATGACTCCTGAAATACAAAGCAGGTATGTAAGAGGCACAAATCTTAGAAGGAAAAATCGTAAAACAGGAAAAAAAAACCTTTGTGTACCCTAAAAAAAATAAGAGAAAAGGAAAGAAATCTATTGATTTCGATTTATAAAAGATAAAAGCATTTAAAAGCTTGGTTCCCTAAAGATAACTCTTTCATACTTTGAAATGTTGTATTTTTAACCTCAAAATCTATCGTATGGATAACTGAGGACCACTCAGACAAAAAGCTACTTAAGAAATAAAGAAATTATACATTGTATTTATCTGCTTTCTAAATAGGGTCTGTGAACATAGAAACCTATCTCTCTATTCAAGATACAACCTAAAACAGAAGGGAGTTTGTTCCTTTTGCCTCCTGAGATTTTATCAATTTATTCAATCTAGAACGGCCAGAAAAGATATACCTTTCCATTCTTATATTTGGTAACACACTCACTTATCTATTTATGACAACTGTAACACAGTATCATTACAGATGATCCTTGATTTTCACCCATTGAATTTTTTTAATAACCTACTCTGAATTTGTCACTTAAATTCTTCAACCTTCTTTCCAAGGTGAGTCTGAATTAAGTTTATCAGCTTATGAACAACGGCAGGAATAACAGTTCATTTTTGGCAGTGTCACAACATTTGCCTGTACAATGTCCCAATATCTCAATATCTAATCATATTTTGGGTAGAAAATGTAAAAATGAATTTACCAACACCAAGAAGCCAACAGTTCATATAAACATGATACACTCATTAGACATTATGAACATAGCCATTATGTTCAAGTAAATAATCAAATTAAAGAAAATATACAAAATATAAGAAATACATGATGGAATATTACAGCTAAAAAGCAAGGATAAATTACTAATTATAGTTTAATACTTTAAAAACTTTCTTGGAATGAAGCCCTTACTTTATAACATATGAGACTCCTATTAGGTTCCATGCTTTTTTTTACATCAAGGTACCGGAGATTGAACCTAGGACCTTGTGTATGCTTAGCATGTGCTCTACCACTGAGCTAGACCCTCCCCCTGCCCTAGGTTTCATGCCTTTCATGTCTCACACATTTGAACCTAACATGATAGTTCGTAACAACGTAAGCTCGCTATCTACTGGAAACAGTACCTACTGCATTTCCAATCGGCCACTCCAGGAGGAAATGACTCAATTGTTGCTATTCTGTTCTCTGAATTTTTAGAAAGTATTATAACAAAGAAAGAGTATTTGCACAGTAGAGACAATTTACTCAGAGTAACACAGGGAGTAGGGAGAGAATGAAGATTCCGGACCGGCGGACTCTTTCTCTTCTGAAACAACTAAACCTTCCTGTTACATAAACTTTCCATCTCAAACTACTCTAAAGCATTTTTTTTTGCTCCTTGAGTTAATCAAAACTTGGTCCTCTCAGGGAGACTGCTTTCTCTAAGCCCTCCAGTGGCATTTACTTACTCACTCTTACCTAGATACTTCTGGGTAAAAAGGTGAGCTATTTGTTCCCTTCACCACTTCCAGCCCATTCCAGTATCTAATTCTCTTCTATCAGCACTACTCCTCCGAAGTTCCTACCACTTGACTACAGCCCTACCCAACCCTTCAAGCGCCATCAACTACCTGAATCACAGTCCTCGCTCACTAAAGGCTTCGGGTACTCAGCTCGGTCTCCCTCTCCATTGAAGACCTGCCTTCATGCACATCCAAATGGAAAACCTTCAACCTCTGCACTAAGCTCCAGACCCATGTATCTCTCCCAACGTGAAGTCTTCACTAAGATGCCTCAAATTCAACTCATGATCTACCCACTTCGCAGCCGTGGCCCATCTCCAGTGTCTTCTCAGTGGATGGCACAAACAACACACTGCTGCATGAGGCAGAAATCTGAAAAACAGCTTTATGTTCGCTGCTCTCCCAGCCAAAACATCACATAGGTATGCTGATTCTACTACATGAGTATCTTCTGAATGCATCCACATTTCTCAAGGTTGACTTTCACCACCCTAATCCAAGCAACAATTATACCATGACCAGACTCACAGTACCGATTAACTGTGATCTCACTGATCTTACTCTTACACATTCCTTTGTTGTGCCTACTCTGTATTCTCAGCATTTGGACACTGCCAGGCATAAAGCAAATAATAGTATTAGTATGTCAGAGTGGGAAAGCAAGATAATCAAGTAATCAATGTCTTTCATCCTAATACCTCTTAGGGTTTTATAGCTGAAGTAGAACTGAATATTTAAATCACAGATATAAACCGTTCTTAGCCTGTGGCCAGAATAAAATAAAGATCCAATCTATGACCAGAGGTTCCAGTCTCCATCAAAGATCCAGCTATGACACTTTTTAATCATGGTGGCAATGGTCCACCTATTAACTTTATTAGATATAGTGACATCTCTAAAGAACATAGGAACTTATATATTTACGCACATTTTGAATAAACAGATAAATAAACATAAAAAAAAAAGATCATTACCCTCAGAAGGATTCTGATTTCCTGTTCAATAGCAGATTGAGTTTCTGGACTCAGTTTCCCCGTATCACTGTAGGTCATAACTCCAAGCTAAAATCAATGAAAAGAAAGAAACTGAACAGGAAAACCTCCAACACTAATGTACATAACAGAGGAAGTACTATAAGTAAGGAAGTAAGTATCATGGGAGCAAGGAAAAATTACAATGTAAATATGCCCTTGAGGGCAAAAAATTTCATTATTTTCCTGAAAGTCTAATACTAAAAAGTACAAGCAAGGGAAAATTTTAAATCTTCAGTTTGGTTCTGAGTACCTTCTTAGAAAACCTTAGCAGCTATTCTAAGTCCAGAAATCCACAATTCAGAGGACTGGAATTGCTTCATGGAGCCACGGTGATAATGTAGGAATGCAAAATACGTGGAAAGGGCAAGCTCAACAGGCAGGCCTTTGATGTCGCGTGAACAGAAAAGGCTAAAGAATTTGTATTATCATTTGATTAATCCATGAAATAATAACTGTTACTGAGCAGCTAAGACTGGAAAGAGTGTTACATTTTATTTATCAGAAAATAATGTTTAGAGGGGAGGGTATAGCTCAAGCAGTAGTGCATGCTTAGCATGCACGAGGTCCTGGGTTCAATCCCCAGTACCTCCTCTAAACATAAATAAATAAATCTAATTACCTCCTCCAGCCAAAAAAATTAATTTAATTTAACTTTTTTAAATAAAGGAAAAAACGTTTAGTTTAGAGTAAGCTTCGTCAAATCCATTTGGAATGAGACGGGGAAAATCTACCAGTTTTTAACGAGAATGCTTTCTCATGATGAGACCTGGCACATCATCATTTGATACGTGAGAAGGATTAAAATTAGCTATTACCTTTTCACTCATTCCAAATTTGGTAACCATCCGCTTGGCTATTTTGGTTGCATTATCAAAATCACTAGAAGCACCTGGAATTTAAAAATATACACAGAACTCAAGTTTAAAAAAAAAACTTTAAAACAATAAACACAATCTGAACAAATGTCATTCTTTGCAGCCAACCTGTTGTAATGTGATCAGCTCCAAATATAAGCTCCTCAGCCACTCTTCCTCCCATACTGACATCCATCTGGGCGAGCAGCTGAGCTCTGGTCTCGTTCCATCGATCATTCTCAGGCAACAGGGACACCTAGACAAGTAAAAAACAAAGAAAAAATTCAGACACGGTTTTGAAACACTTATATTAATAACCTGAATTATCATTTGTCTCTCATGACCTTACTCAATACATGATGCTGAAAGCTCAGAGATGTTTCTGACACCATCTAAACAAGGAACACTCTTTATCAAGCAGAAGTACATTTTATAAATAAGTAGCTAATGCTGCAATACAACTGTTTTGTTCCTTGTTGCACAAAAATGTTTAAAACCTCTATAATTAGAAAGATATGAAAACAAAAGTTGTACTCAATGAAAAAATCTTAGAAAAACGATTAAACCAGCCACTATGATACATAATTTCTTCTGAGGGGAAAAAAGCAACTATGTATTTAATAACTTTTTGCTCTCATTCCCGAATTAAATTTCAGAATGTAAATATATTATCTGAAATATTAAGGATATGCTTTATTAGCAGATACATTTCACACTATGTCTGATTTCAAGACAGTTGAGAAAGTTAAAGAAGAAAGTATCAATAAACTTAGGAAGTAGTAAATTTTCTTTTTAAATGTTTTCATCAGAAACTCCTACATAAGCTCCTAAAGAGTACTATTTGAGAGAAAAGAAAAACTAAAGATACTCACATGTCCAAGTGTTGGCCCTCGTGGCATGATTGTAGCTTTGTTGATGGGCATTGCATCTTTAGTGTAATATGCAATAATAGCATGACCAGATTCATGATACGCTGTGATCGTTTTATTTTTGTTATCAATTTCCACGCTTCTACGTTCAGGCCCTAAGAATAAAAGTTGAAACACTCCATTAGGAAGGTATATTTAAATGAATGAAACCCATCTGTCTCAGAGTCATTCCTAGAGTAATGTAATTTAGTATCATTAATAAATATTTTTAAACAGTGTAAAAGTTTAAAAAGTGAGTAGACTCCACTCTACACGTGTAAACCACCATTTGTCAACTGAAAACCAAAACTGTCAGAGCTTTCATTTTTATCCTTACATCAAAAGGGAAAGCTTAATTCTATTTCTAGAAAATAAACTTCTAATTTAACAGGAATATCATAACTAACCTGTTTTGAAGCCAACTTAAGATTTAAAATAAAAATTAAATACTGAAAAACAGTAAAGTTGACTACTCTTTTACCAGCAGTATCAGATACAAGGAAAAATACGGGCACTCATGCCTCCCACAGAGTGTAAGTTATAATACATTCTTCTGTAAGAAGCCAAACTATGTTGCTATGTTTGAATATGTATTTGCATGTTTCTGTACCTTTCTTTTTAATAAACTTTCTCTCAAAATTAGTAATTTTTTCTCTGACATAATAAACAGTATTAAGACAGGAGGGAAAAAAAAAAGAAAGAAAACCTACCCATTAGGATTTTATCTTTGGAAAACTCTAGCTCCTTCATAGTAACCATTTCTTTTCCATCAACAGCTGCCTTCAGTGCAGCTTGGTTCACAAGATTCTCCAACTCTGCTCCAGAAAAGCCAACAGTACCTCGAGCTATGATTTCTGGATCAACAGCTATATGAAGACAGAACACAACACAAAAGTTCAAAAAGAGTTAATAAAAAGCTCTTCACAAAAACTCACATTCCAAAAGAAAACAGAAAACAGCCAATTTGTGAACTATAATTTAAAAATTTATCTTAATAAAACTAAAAAGTAAGCTTACTTTACTACATTCTAAGGGGAAAAAGCCAAAATTCCTATTAAATGTACCCCTAAAATTGTCATTGGGACAAATCACGAAAGTTCTTAAATTTAAATAACTTTACGAAAAACAAAGGAAGGTAGAGCCTCCAGATAATGATTGATAAATCTTACGTAGTTACTGGCCTAACTACAAATTGAAAAAGCACATTCCTAGACAACATTTTGTTTTCAGAATTTCATCCTGAAATAACTTTGGACATAAAAATCCCCCTTATTATAGGAAACATACTTGGTTTTATGAATTGATTCAGGTTATCTTTGAAAATACTGCAGATTTAACAGCTGCTTTTACTACTCAGGTGGGTCCATAATATTTCCATGTATTTTGTTTTATACTTTGCTTCCTCTCTTTTGCCCCAAAGTGACTGACTATATCATGAGGTTCTGTACTCATAATACACCGGTGTTTCTATTGTTTTATATTTTATATTCATCTAAAAAACATTTATATAGAGATTCATCAAGTATTATCTGTCTCAATACTCAAAAGAAAAAGTCCTTTCGAATCAGGCTTCAAAATGACAGAATCTCTGGTTATACACTAACAACAAATAAAAGGAGAGAAAAAAAGACATTTAAATGAACTTGTTTTTTAAGATGTCCTGAGTAAGGACCACAAACAGGGTGGATTGATATATTACCATTTTATAAAGATAATGTCTGCATCACAGAATTAGACTTACACTGATCAAACTTTATTTTATTGAGATACCACTTCAAGATTTCTGTTCGACCTCTTACATCTGGCCTTGGAACTGTAACCTGCATGTCAAAACGACCAGGACGTATTAAGGCACTAAAGGGAGAACACAGAAAGGAAATGTAAGTTAATAAGCTGACTGTGCTGAAGGTCAAGTTAAATACGACTGGTATACTGAAGAGAAGATGGAAAGACAATGGGAACCCATATTTACTCTAAACATAAGTATTCAGATTAGTGCCTTGTAAAACATGGCTCAAGTAACAGTTTCAATAACCAGAAGGCAGAACAAAGGTTCATAAAAATAAGTGTGTGACACAAGCCTGCAGAGACAAAACACGTGAGTCAGCCAGTCAAGGAACGTGTAATTCCACAGCAGTCTATTATGACAGCCACACATCTATCTTACTGCACTAAGTATAAAATGTTAAACTAGAGTCTTAGGCAAGAACTATTAGATCAAATGAAAACATGAATAACTTCTATATAATAAAACCAACAAAAACTTTAAACTATAGTAAATTTTATTCTAAAAATGCTTTCCATCCACCGCCCCCCCCCAAAATCTGAGATAATTAAGTTGTGAGAAGATTCTTTCAGCAGCTTTACTGATATACAATTCATGTGTCACAGGATTTGCAGTGGATAATCCAGTCGTTTTTATTACATTCAAAGTTGTCCAATCATCATCACAATCTAATTTTAGAGTATTTTTATTCCCTCCCCAGTTCCCCCAGCCAAAAGAAACCCATTTCCATTGGCAGTCATTCCCATTTTCCCCAACCTCTGGCAAGCACTAAATTAGTATCTGTTGCTATGAATTTGCTTATTCTGAACATTTCATATAAAAAGAATCATACAATCTATTATGTTTTGTGACAAGCTTCCTTTACTTAGCACAATGTTTTCAAAGTCATCATTGTTCTAGAATACATCAGTAATTCACAAAAATTTTAATACTTACTTATCTAATGCCTCTGGGAAGTTTGTGGCTCCTATGATAATAACTCCTTCATTGGGTTTAAACCTATTAAAAAAAAAAGTACCTTTTCACTGGAAATTAAAATAACACACACAGAAAAGCTCTATACACAACTGTTTATCATTAACCTTATTAACGGTGAAGAAAAGGGATTGATCTTTTTAATGCCCAAAATGATAAGACATCTCTAATTGTTTTTTAAAAGGCCAGTGCACTTCAATAAAACTGTTAATCATAAATCGCCAAATCATCTGTGGTTACATACCTTCATGATAATTTTTCTACTTAGGAAGAAATGACCTGACACAAAAAGCTTGAGTCCCTGACTAATTTTTGAAAAATTATTTTCAAGTTTACTAATTCAAATTATTTGTTCCTAGACTTTCTTCCTTTTTTTTTAAGTGTTTTGGGGGGGGGTAATTAGGTTTATTTACTTATTTTTAGAGGAGGTACTGGGGGATTGAACCTAGGACCTCCTGCACGCTAAGCATGCACTCTACCACTTTGAGCTATACCCTCCCCCCTGTTCCTAGACTTTCAGAACGTCTTACATGATGTTAATATTTTTGCTTCTTTCAAAGCAACCCCACCACTTCTTTTGAATTATGAACACTGATGCAAGCTTTTAATATGCAGCAACACATAAAGCTAGTCACAAACAAGTGTACTCTCCCTTTACATCTCCAAAAAGACTACTAGTTTCAGCCGGAATCATTGCCTTCCTGTCATACTACAGTAAATGAAAAATATATTTTTTAATTTAAGAGGAGTTGATACATCAATTATCAATTACTGCATTAGCAATGAAAGTAATACAATATTTAAAATAGCTTGTCATCACTTCTTGCATGAGGGACTACTCTGCTGCCTATAAACAAAATTTTTCCTCTCTTGCGAGTGCTACCGAATATATCACCATATTCCAAAGACAGAGGAAGATTCAATTACCCATCCATTTCAGCGAGAAGTTGATTTATAGTCTGCCGTGAATACGGATGCATTGGAGATTCAATTCGCTTCCCACCAACAGAATCTAATTCATCAATAAATATAACACAAGGGGCATTTGCTTTTGCTTCCCCTAAAAAGCCAGAAAAGATTCAAATAAGTTTAATAAGATTCAAATAAGTTTAATAAAATCAATACTTAAAATAAAATCATATAAATATTTAAAAACCAGTAAGACTGTTAAAAAGCCATCAAGATATTCAATGGGGAAAAAAATATACAAAAGGGGGTCTTTTTTAACTGATTTAAGAACAGAAGCCTCAGAAGGAAAAAAAACTGTACCACTGAGTATTCATTCTTCCTAGCTATACAAACCCTATACATAAGGTTTGAGGCTAATACTCTTTAAATACATACTATAGAAATGGTACGTAAGGTGAAAACAAAACAAAACACACGCAAAAAATCCAAAAGTCAAAACAAAAACCCAGGTTTTCAGCAGTCTCCAGCTTCACCTAGCAATCCAACACTTTGACGAGCTCTTCTGACTAACTGGGGGGAACAAAAGCACAGTTCTGTTTTAGCTCACACACTAAGTTACCTGAACCAGAACCCCAACCCCATGACGGCCGTTTCAGCCGACTAGCAGTCATAATCAAGCAGCAAAGAAAGAGTAAGAAGTCCTCTTCCGCTAAAATTCAGAGAAATTAGTACTATAGGAAAGATACACTAAAACGTACTAAAAAGATTTCTTATACGGCTGGCTCCCACACCCACAAACATCTCATCAAATTCCGATCCGGAAGCATAATAAAAAGGAACATCGGCTTCTCCGGCCACAGCTCGGGCAAGGAGTGTCTTTCCTGTCCCTGGTGGCCCAACTAAAAGAATTCCTAAAAGAAAAAATAAACGAGAATGGTTCAAATTAAAAGACAAAAATAAAGCCTGATATGAACTTGTAACAAATAATTATCAATTAATTTACGCAGCTTTGAAGTTCAAGGCACATGAATGACCAATATTCTGAAATAGCCAAAATGTGTTTGTCTCTACTAATGACTCACTTCAGGATCTGCTCCACAGCTAATTTTCCTGTATCATTTAAATACTGTTTACATATTGGGGCAAATGCTGAAATTTGAACATGACTGAGAACTTGATAATATTTTTGGATCCATGTTAAATTTCCTGATTTTAATAACTGCACTGAAGTTTGTGTAAAGAGAATGTCTTTATTCTGAGGAAATATACAATGAGGTATATAGGGGTAAAGGAGACTGACATCTACTATTTACTTGTAAATGGTTAAAAAAATACATGCTTTATAAAGAAAGTGAATGAGCAAATGGAACAAAATGTTAAAAAATTTTTGAGTCTGGGTTAAAAGTATGGAGGGAGCTCTCTGTACTATTTATTCTTGCAATTTATTTAAAGTTTGAAATTATAGCAAAACTTTAAATTACCAAAAAAAAAATTACAGAACAGTATGTTCAGAAAGAGGATTTATTTGTAAAATAGCAATTAAGAATTAACGTTAATCAGTTATATCTGATAAAAATTAAACTGGTGCTATATTACAGTATTCTGTCAAGCCATGGGAAAGGAAAGATGTCTTACCTTTGGGAAGTTTACCTCCAAGAACAGTAAATTTTTGCGGATTTTTCAAGAATTCAACAACTTCCTGTAATTCTTGTTTAGCTTCCTCCACCTAAAGTGATACAATTTACCAAATAATTTCAAACAATGATTAGATTACCAAGACATCCTCTTTGAATACTGCAAATTTAATTGTAGATTAACTTGGCTTTTTCTTTGTTTCAACGAAAGTATAGAAAAAGGTCCCTTTATAAACACACACACACAGCGTTTCTCCTGATCCTTACTGCCAGTCATTTTCATGATAAAGGATTACTACTAGATTGTAAACGATTTAGTTCCTAACAGATGCCTAAAGACAGTGACTAAAATTAAGCTATAGTGTACTGATATTGTTTTATAAATGGTCACAGCAAAAAAAAATTTAGAAGACTTAATCTGCAAAACATAAAACCTTGCAGAGTTGTGATCCCTTGCAAGAATAAAGCACACTCTGGCCAACAAAAATGGCAATCAGAACATCAGCTCAACTTTAAAACTTTGATGTAAATTTACAAAAGCTGCCTATCAGAAATGGTAAGCATATTTTCCCAGTCAGCATATAACCAGAAGTCACAAAGGCAAATTCCAAGGGGCAAAATGGTATCAATAAATGAGTGCAGCAGGCCAGATAGAAAACAACAGAGGAGGCAACACGCTGAGCTGGAAAGCAATAGTCCCTTTAAAGATACCACGTGGCTCTGCCAAGGAATGTAGATGTAAACACTCCAGATTTCAACCTTCAGAAAACAAACGAATGAAAAACCCAGAGTTTTTCTGTGGGTGAAACTTCAATTTAAAAATGTTGCTATCAGTGTAAATTAAAAATACCTCTGCTTGTATACTTTCATATATTTATTCATTTAAAATTACACTGGCCTAATAATATACTTGCAGTCAATCTGCAACCTCACATTACACAACTTAAACAGCTCTTGGTGAGAAAACTCAAGTACGCTGGGCAGGGGCAAACATGAAAGACACATTTGGGCCAAAGTCCCACAAGACTTACCACCACACACACACTCATAGACCACAGATGCCAATCGCAAGTCTAGGTTGTTATGTGTGCATCCACCCAACTGGCTACCAACTGGAGGGTCATACCACCCTCCTTGTGTTTGATTAATTTGCTAGAGCAGCTCATTGAACTCAGGAAAACAGTTTAGGTAACCAGACTACTGCTTTATTATGAAACGGTGTAACTCAGGAATAGCCAAATGGAAGAGAGACACAGGGCAAGGAACACAGGGCTTCCATGTCCTCTGTGAAAACACTACTCTCCTCACCTCTCCATGTGTTCACCAACTGCAAGTTCCCTGAACCCTGAACTGCCGGGATTTTTATGGGAGTTTCCTCACACAGGCATGATCAATTATTAACTCCATTTCCAGCCCCTCTCCCGTCTCTGGAGAATAGAGAGTGGAGGTTAAAGTTCCAAGCTTTTCATCATGGCTTGACCTTTCTGGTGACCAGCACTCATCCAGGAGCCCACCCAGAGCCCCCCCATTAGAACAAAAGACACTGCTATCCCCCAGGAAACTACAAGGGACTGAGAAGCACCGTGTCACGAACCAGGCTCAAAGACCAAACAGCAGAACAAAAGATGCTCATAGGGCTCTTATCACTTTGGAGATTAACAAGGGTTTTAGGAGCCCTGCACCAGGAACTGGGGGCAGAGACCAAAACATATTTTCTATTATTTCAACCTTTAGAATAAAAAAATACAATGAAGATGTTTGTAGCGGTCAAGGTAAACTTTTTAACTTACTCCTTTAACATGCTCAAAGGTAACATTTTTCATCTGCACAGGATCGACAGCAGAATCAAGCCCCGTCGTTGTCCGGAAGCGGACTAAAGGGAAGAGAAAAAAAGTATTTACATAGTTAATAGATTCCTAAAATTTTAACCACCTTATTATTTAGATGTAAGAAAGCCCTCTAAGTTCACATGTATTTAAATAGCATGAGGAGAGAAATTAGGTCTCCTGGATTTTGAGACCATGTTCAAGGAATAAATGATTCACATTAAAATGACATCTTTGCCTTTCCAATTAAAACTAAGAATTTTCCTCTTCTCCTTATATCTAGTAATAGAAATTTAAACCAATGGTTCTCAAACTCCATTATGCATAATTAAGAAACATAAAAGAAAAATTAGAGCTCATCCCACCCCTCCACTACCCTGCTGGTATCTCCTATCATCCCTTTACTGGTTCTTTTTTTGAGGGAAAAAAAAAAAAAGGAGACAAGACAAGGCAGATCTAGATATAAAAAGGCTATTCCTGGATGTTAAAACCTTATCTCAGGTTTGATGCCACTAATAACTTTTAAAATAACTGGGGCTATATGCAAGTTCCTGATCCGGGTCACCCAATGTTCTTAATTGTGTATCATTTTTTTCTTAAGGTAATCCATCATAAAGAAAGTAGAAAACACAGGGTGAAAACTGAATGGCAGTTGAAAAACCAACTGGAATCGCTTAAACCTGACACTATTCATTTTAGACTGGTAAACTGAGAAAATATGGGACTCCATTTAAAGTATATTTCTATGTAAGTTCACTTTTAATAAATTCAATTTATTATTGTGTCTTTGAAATAGTTGACTATTTTACTCTGTACTGCTATTATAAAATTCTTCACATGTTTTTAGAATCTAAATGTCTGGGGAACTAACCATTACTAGAAGTAGATCTAACATTTTCACTCGTACATAATACTCAGAACTTTAAAAAAAAAATTAGTTATTTTCTCAAAACAAGTGCAATCTGAATTTATAAGTGACTTAAAGGAATTTTTCTTATAATCTACAAAAGAATGTAAATATAATAAGCCCTCTGACAATACAGATGGTACACAATCATAAGAGATTAAAACTTTTCTATTTCACTGCAAAAAACAATCTCAAAGTAACCCAATCCAAATGAAAGAGCTAGACCTGAGAACTATAAACATGAATATTTTCTTATCTCTGAGCCTTAGACAGACTAATTATTAAAAGGAAACAAGCATATAGAAGATAAAAAAATCAGGTAAGTAAAAAGAGCCTTTACCAGATAAAAATGGGTTTTTTAAGAGCCCATAAATGCCAACTACCAGCAAAATAAAGACAATCAGGCGAGTTCTTCTTAGAGAATCTAGAGAAAAAAGAAAAAGACAAATCAAGTGACATCAGTGAGAAATGACTGCTCAATGCAGTGCAAATATTAAGTTGCTGATGGTAATCACATTTCACCACCTGTAATTCTGGAATTTTCAGCACCTGTTACCAAAAATGTCATGAAGCCCTTCCTGGGTCTATCACTGACTTTGATCTCACTTGAAAAAGTGCAAGTGCCAGCAGGTATTTCCACTCCCACACAGCTTAAGACATAAATACAATGGAATATAACCTATAAGAGTTGGATAATTGTTAGAAAAGTGATTGTAACACTTAAAGGTAGGACTATGACTTCCTTTCAGATGTTCCTCCCCAAATACGGATGCTGTCAAATCAACTTACCATTGGTTTTCTGTGTTAGTGCTTGAGCTTTCAGAAAACCCTCTGCAAAACCAGTTTTAAATGCATCTTGGTGAGCTTCAGGTATGTTTTTGGTTTTCATGAGTTTGTCCAAACTCTCAACATCTGATCCTCTGTCCCGCAAAAGAAATCCCTAAATACAAAATAACACGTTATCGGTTGACTATATAGATAACACTCCCCCAAAATACAACAACCAGTCACAAAAAAAATTCATTAAGATTCCAGAATTTAAAATTTTCATTGTCAACGTGAAAAATAAGGCTAAGACTCAACAATAAATAATCAATGGCTAGTGGGGAGGGAACAGCCCAAGTGGTAGAGCGCACGCTTAGCATGCATGAGGTCCTGGGTTCAATCCCCAGTACTTCCATCGAAAAACTAACTAAATAAACCTAATTACCTACCCGCTGCAAAACAAACAAACAAAATAATCAATGGCTAGGAAACTAACAATGGACCCTATACTTGCATCAGTCAGTATAAAGAAACTCCCTTAAATAAGACCATTAACTACTGAAAACAGTCAACAGGTCACATGTTAACTTAGGGTGCTAATGGCTTGAGGTTCACATTCCTTTATCTCTGCTTCAGGAAAAATCTCATCCATTTATTAAATGTTTACTGAGCACCCTTCACAGACCTGGCCCCGTATAAGTTCTAAAGATGTAAAGGTAAATAATCTGAATGTTTTTAGTCTGTTGGGGAGAGACACACAAAGAACTAAGCTTCTGAAATCATTCTGATATGATGTTAGAGGTACGAGGTATGGTGGTAAAACAAACGCTACCTAAGATGCCAGGAAAGGTCTTCCAGAAAATGGGAGCGCAAACACACAGCATGAACAACCTGACAGTCTTGAAACAACAGCCTTCACAGAGCTCAAGAACTATAAGCAATCTTGTTTGACAGGACTTTAAAACACCAAGAGAGGAGGTGGGTAGGGGGACAGAGGAGGCGGCACACTGAAAGATGAGAACAGAAAAACGATAGGCAGCATGCCACATGATGAGATGCCCTACACACCACGGCAGAAGTCTGACAACAAAGCAGAAGAACACAGCCATTACACTAATACATTTTAGACAGTCCAGTGGGTGGCAGTCTAGAGGCTGGACTGAAGGCAGCAAGACTAAAGGCAAGGAGACTAAATGAGCGTTTAGTAGAGTAATCTAGGCAAGAAATAATTATGGTCTAGGTATGCAGTGGATGAAGACAGATTTAAGAAATATTTAAGAGGCTGGATCACAGGATTAATGGATGTGAGAGGTGGGAGAGGATGGACAAACCATAGTGGACCACCAGGCTTCCAGCTAGGGTGGATGCTACTTATTAACACAAGAAGACATCAGCAGGTGTAGATTGATAAGGGAAAAAAAGAGCAAGATATCTAACAGGCTAGTGGAAAGACAAGCTTGGCACTCAGGGGAGTTGTAAGTATTATGATTACATAGAATATGAATCCTTTATCATAAATGGAAAGACGGAAGAAAATTAGCCAAAAACAGAAAACAGATATTGAAGGTTCTTTTTAGTAACTTGAAAATTACTGCTTTTTCCAACAACAACCAAAAAAGATCTAATTACCTTCACAAATGATGGTGCTGTGTGCTGTGTTTCTGCTAATCTTTCAGAGGTGGACTGGAGACGTCTTGTCCTTGACTTCAAAGTTTTAAAACCTCGAGACTGTACGAAAACTGAATGAAACAATATCACATTCACTTCTGATTTTAAATTTTTACAAGGGAAGTGCCTAAGAACCAAAACTCTGACACTATCCCCGTATATCCTAGTTATAGTCTTATTTTATAACAGTTCTTTGCCTGTCACTTCAACACACTTGTAATTAAAGTCATTAAAATGCCCCCCCAAAAAATGAAAAATAAAGTCATTAAAATGGATTGAATCTATAAAGTAACTTTACATTTTTTGGGTAATTTTATTTATTTTATTTGGGGGGAGGTAATTGGTTTATTTATTAATTATTATTATTATTTTTTTATAGAGGTACTAAGGATTGAACCTAGGACCTTTAGCACGCTAAGCACACACTCTACTGCTAAGCTACACCCTCCCCTCTTCTTGGTTAATTTTAAAATGTAAAAACAACAACAAATAACCACCGATAAAATGTTTTTTAAAAAGGTCAATATCTCTTCCTCAAACCTCAAACCCACTTCCCAGAAGTAACCATTGTTAAAATTCCATGACTACACTTCTATGTATTTAAATTCATGCTTTTTCTATAAAAATGGTACGTAACTTTTTGCAACTGTCTTCTTTCCCTTAATATATTGTGGATCTTTCTTTCTCAGAACAAGTCAATGTATTCAGGTTAATGGCTGTTTACAGTTTTCTAATTTATCAGAGTATGGCAATTTATTCAGCTACCTCCCTACTATTGGCATTAGCTGTTTCCTGGCCTCTATTGCTAAAAATAACGCTGCCGTTAAAATTCTTGTACATGTTATCTTTTACCACATGAAGACTAAATTCTTAAAAGTGACACTGTGAGACCTGAATTGTTTAACACTAAGGAATTTTCTTCTAAATGGTTGTTATCAAGAATATATACATCCACCAATGAATAAGAGTATCCTTTTCTCCACACCCTTTGCACCATTTAATATAAATAAAAATCTTTTTAACTTGTACAAAATCTGATGGGCAGAACATAGCATTGTGTTTCAATTTGCATTTCAGATTAGAAGGGAGGAAAATTTTTGAAAATGTTTTTTATTTTTATTGACTATTTTTATTTCTTTAGTGAACTGACCACTCATGACTTTTCATATTTTTCCATTTTCATCTGTAGAATATGGATGTTATATACACTTTTAGCCATGTGTATTTCAAACATTTATTTTAATATCTTTGTCTCTTAAGTGATACAGTAATTTGTAAGTTTAATGAAAAATCATGCCTTTTTTTTAAACTAATACCTTTACTATTTGATTTGAAACAGAAGAAATCACATCTTTTTAATCTTTAGTGTTTTTTGCACTGTGCTTTGATTCATACATTTAATTTAATGTCTTATATTAATTTCTCACATTCTTTTAAAGAAATTCTAAATATGGATATTTAACCCATTTATTTCCTATCCTCGTTTCCTAAAATTAATACAATCATGCTAGAAATTTTCCTCAAATATGTAGAGATTCTTGCTAATCCATTTGTATTTGTAAAGAAGAAAAGACTGATGAGTACTGACTGGAAATAGGGCCCTCAAAATTACCAAGGCGTTAAGCATATTTAGACTACAGAACATGGACTTACAGTAAATGAGTAGGTATCTTTAGTGTTTGATTCAAGTTCAAAGTAACCCGGGTTACTATCTTGTTTCATTCTTTGGCATCAACCCTCAAACCAAGAGTCTCCTCTCAACACACACACCTTACTGCAAATGTGTTTTTCGCCTAAAAGATGGAGGCCAGATCTGTTCTGTTACGGACCACTCTGCACAATCTTTCAACCTTCTAGTATCTGCCACCTTAGAGCCCACTATTACTGACTCAGAACTTGGGGTTTTTTCTAAGTTCTACTGGAAACAGCATTATACACCTCTTTCATGTCACTCTACTGTAAGTTTCATAAAGGTGACAACGTGTATCTTTTCCAGATATGTAACTATCTCTTATCACCTAACACACCACTAATGCCTGGTACTAGATAAATATGAATATATATTTGATCTTGATATCAATGTGGCTTTAACTTTACAACTTACAGAGTCATCAAATTTCTGGACCATTTATGAAACTCTTCTGCTGCTGCCCTTTTTCCCCATTTTTATTTATTTATTTATTCACTGCAATGGGATTTTGAAAATGAGGAAAGTAAACAAGTGTGCTTGATTGTTTTGGAGCAGGTATTCATGAGTTCCCTAGACGCTGATTTACTCTGGTACTTATCTGTCACGTTCAGAATCTAGTTATTTTATATTTCCAAGATTAAAAACTACACAGGAACACCCACACTAGTTGATTCCAAATATTCTGTAAGTTCTACTGTGAGCCACAAATAAATGTTTATAATCATTAATATCATTAAGAAAGACAAATCAGATTATGTCAAATAAACCTATTATGTTTTCAAAATAAATACAGTTGTTGCTTCATACCTGGCCAGTACTGAAGATCTGAACAAATTCTTTTAAGAGTTCTTGAATGTTGTCTGTATAAGCAAGAGGAACGTAAAGTACCAAATATATCTAAGCAACCTGCAGAGAAATTACAAAAAGTAAATTGTTTAATTGCCAAACAAAAGAAAGTCATGAAATGCGACAAATAATTTTACCACATATTAGAAAAACTAAAATGAGTTTTGCGTTTTATTTGACCATACATGACTCTGCTTTTAGATATTTCTAAAAGCACTATAAATCTAATCACATTGCTTCATCACTTTACTATCACTTGTCCATTACATTATCTTTTTTAATATGATATATGAATATAGTTGCCAATGAAATTACATTCAAACCAAGAGGTAAAAGATAAATATGCTTACCTAAAGCTTTCAGTTAAAGAGCACAAAGAGACAAAGAAATGCTATCTCCCAGATATAATTTCAAGTCTAGTGAACAATGTAATAAAACATTGGAATCCAGAGGTATCATTATCTTTCCCTCTTAAAGCTCCATCACTGGATAAGAAGAAAGTTCCTTCCACAGCCATGAATACTGTCGTCATTCTTCCCGACTCCCGTTCTTGACCAATGGGCCCCATCCTACTTAACCTCCATGATCCCAGGGAATTGGAGGCAACAACAATAGAAATTTGTTCTCATCCATCCCTGTATCTCAGTTAGAATTCAGGGATTTTTTTAAGAACTCTTACAATCAAGTCAAGAAACCGTTTCCTAATACCTCTGCCTGCCTAAGCCAAGAAAACACAGCTGGTAGTTAGTGGAACATCTTAAAAGGAAACAAAATACGTAGACTAGACAAGCGATAGTAATAATAACAATATTACAAAACGGGGAGGGTATAGCTCAAGTGGCAGAGCACATGCTTATTAGCATGTGTGAGGTCCTGGGTTCAATCCCCGGTACCTCCTCTAAAAATGAATAGACCTAATTACCTCTCCCCAGCAAAAGAAAAAAAAAAATACTATAAAACGGTGATAATGACAAAAAATTTATTCTGCTGATCACTTACTGTGGGCCAAGTACTTTGCGTAGATTACTACATTTGATCCTCTAAAGAGAGATAAGGAGGTATACCTCACACTTCGTATGAGAAAACTGATTTAATATAAATAACCCAGTCACTCAGCGCCAGGACTGAGTGTGGTCCTAGTCTGCTCCTCACTCTTAACCACTAAAGCCTTAGGGCTTCTCTCAGGAAGTAGGCAGTAGAGCACAAAAAAACAATAAAACAGAAGCAGATTTTTAGTCCAACCCTCTAAACTCAAAAACTTCACTTTTTCTTACTTTTGAATTCTTTATTCATCCTATAGCTCTTATATAAAATAAAGGTAAGAGAAGAACAAAGGATTAGTAAATGATTTAAGTTGATGTGAAGTACAGCTTCAAATCAAACCTTCCTTACAAAACTGTTCAAACCTGTTCTTTTGTTTCAGGGCTTTTATCGCTTGTATTGATTTTTTTAAGTATGTTCTGCCATCAACAAGTATTTTGATAAGCTCTAACATTCATTGTTTAAGTATCATGAAGTCGACATTCCTTTCAATAAAATGCCCACTTATTATAAGACACATATAAGAAAATACATAAACATTCTATAAAAGAAGGGACCACAGCTGTTTCTTTAATGTATTCTCAGAGGTCAGTATGTTACTTGGAATCTAAAAAATATTTGTCACATACAGTTAAAACAACAACATTCCACTATTCCAAACAATACATAGTATGCTGTGTTGGGTTCTGGAACAGAAAAAGAACCCTAGTGGAAAAAACTAGTGATTTGGAGAAATTAAGTTTTATTTGGTAAAACCTAAATAAAGTCTATAATTTAGTTAAAAGCATTTTACCAATGTTAATTTCCTAGTTTGGACAAATGTACCATGGTTATGTAGCAAGTTAACATCAGAGGAAGAGAGGTGAAGGGTATATAGGAACTCTTTGTACTATCCTTGTAACTTTTCTGTAAAACTAAAATCATCCCAGTGAAAAGTTACTCTTTAAAAAAAAGAGAGAAAAAACAATTCAGGAAAGAATTTGGCACATAGAAAATGTTAGTAAGTGGTACCTATTTAATTATTAATAGTACTAAAATGGCTTAGTTTTGTTGGAACACAAAATATATTAACTTACCATATTTATTTTCAAAGAAGGACTGTGCAGAAATATGAGATGTATGCCAATTGGAAGAAAAGTTTTTGCCTTTATGAAATCCGGGAAGTAGACTGTCAACCAGTTGATCAATCTGTCCAATTTTTAATTCAGATAATCCAAGGTCCCTTAAATTAAGTATAGGCTGTAAAAGATTAAAACAACTAAGTTAGCATTATTATCAAGATATTTAACTTAAAGAATACTTATGAATTGAAACAATGTGAATTTTTAAAATCTAAAAAATGTACTGAATCTCCCTTTCTTTCAAATATTTAAAAAGTAAACTGGTGCAAATATTCTTCTAGATCTAGTTTTACTGAGGTCAGTCGTGTAAGGTTTGATAAAGGTTAAAAAAATCATATTCCCAATATTATCACCAGTCCATGGAGCTTTAAAAGCCTCTTTCAGTCCCAAAAGACCAGAAACAAAAGCCCCTTCAATAAAGAATTGCTGAGATTCTCATTTGAACTGAGAGGTTCTATACGTTACCCATTTCTAACGTCTAATCAGGAGGGAAATTGGACAAAGTAAAAGATGTGTGAAAACTAGTCAAGAAAATACACTCACCTTAAAAAAAAGTTCTACAGTAACTAGAAATAGGAGAGGGGTGAGCTATCGTCTTGTCCAAACGAACCGACAGGGAGACACTAAGGACAAGTAACAACTTCAAGCCCTGAAAAGCTAAATCTTCAAGTAGGGAGAACAAAGATAAACAGAACAAGTAAAACATCAATTTCTTAGGATTGATGTAGTTAGATCCATGGATTACACAGCTCTGGGTGAGCTCCAGGAGTTTGTCAGTTATTAGCTTTGTGACAGGTCATTCATATTCTTAGAATCCCTTTCCTCATTAGTAAAATGACGATAAAATATACCCTGCCTATTTCACAACAAGATAGTATGGCTCAATGGGAGAGATCATGCTTTGCTCAACTACATATCCTAACGTGTAAAGTAAGAAAGTTAAAGACAGGATGAAATACTTAAAAGTGCTTAAGGTACTAAAAACTATACCATATAAAGCACATTATTATAATGAAAACAGGACTATAATACTCAAGAGCTACAAAGATAAAAGGTATCTTTTTAAAATGGGGAAACCAAAACGTCTATTTACAATACAAGGACTTGAAAAGGGAAATGTAGATTTTAACTAAGACAGAAAATTATTCCCCTTACTTAGTGAGCATTGGGTTGTAGGAACATAAAGAGAAATAAGGTTCATATGAACGTGGTAATTATCATACAACATGGTAAACTGCTATTACAGAGATATTAAAAAAAATGTAAGAGAATGCAGAACAACTAATTTTCTAAGTCAGATAAGGCTTCACTGAAGTGACACCTAATTCACAAAATGATGGGGGGCAGAAACCTTGGGGAAGAGGGCAACCAAAAAGTAATCCAAGGGCCTGGGATGCAGTAAAAAGTTTAGTGATGGAAGAAAGGACTAGAAAGATGGGCTATGGCCAGATTGTGAAGAGCCTTATTTGAACTTAATTTTATAGCTAACATCATCAGTTTTGTTTTATAGGAAGAAAATAGATGATAAAGATGACAAGCTGGAGGAGAGAAGGCTGATGAAACAAGAAAATAACAGTATGAATCTCAATTGAGCCCTGATTAAGAAGGATGCAAATACCAAGCCACAGACAACAGACATCAGAAGAAACTGGTAAAGTATATGGATTGTGAGGGAAAAGGGTTCTGGATGATGTGCTGGTTATCGATTCAGCTCTTAGCTCCTCCTTATCTTTTTTGTTGGCTCCATGAATGTGGATCTGGGCCCTTTAAATATTTTTCCTTTGTTGATCAGAATGACATTAAGCAGTCAGTAGAGGGCACTGGAGAGACACTGTAGGAGGAGTCTTTGCTCCCGGTTCAGGCTGGTAAATCCCCAGTTTTTTCAGCATCTGGCTATGGCCACTGGTGCAGCTTCTCTAAAGCCTGGCTCCTACAGTGCACAGTGGCCAGCAGTGCCCAGCAGCTTTTCCAATAAGACTCTGCCCCAGGAACAGCTTTCCCTCGTACTCCAGGGGGCAGATTTCCATCAGGTTCAGCAGGCGTGACACCAGTGACTTCTCTGCCATTCAGCAAGCCAAGGCCACGGCCTCTCCAACAACCTCAGAACCTCAGCCCAGAATTGGAGAACTCTTCCTGGGATACTCTCAGTCCTGGGAGGATTAGCTGCTCCTTAAATCTGTGAGTCCTATCTATTTGAGTTTTCTTTACTTATTACTAGCCAGTCCCTACTTACTCCAATCCCCTGTGAGAACAGGGTTTTTTAAGTATTAGACTAAAAAATTATACTAATTTTTTATATTAAACTTTCACTGTTCAAATGACATGTATTATTATTAGGAAAGCTCTCTTAGACTATAATTTGGGAGAGTGGTGTCACAACAGAAGACAAGAATGGGGGGGAGGGTACAGCTCAGTGGTAGAGCATATGGTTAGCATGAACGAGGTCCTGGGTTCAATCTCCAGTACCTCTGTTTAAAAATTAAAAAAACAACAAATAAACCTAATTAGCTCTCCCCAAAATTTAAAACAAGAAATTTTTTTTTAAAAGACAAGAATGGATTGCCTGTAGAAAGAGGCAACAGGAACTGGCAGATAGTATAAAAGGAAAGCATAAGATGATAAACACAAACTTTTCATCTAATTAAAACTGTATCCCAAGACTTAACCTCACAACCTGGCCCTCCACGACTCGTCCACCTCCACACCTCTACTGTCCTTTGCCATAGCCCCTGATACCAGGACTAAGTATGTCAGCTATCTTGGGTTAAAGAGGCTTTGGAGAAACTTAGCTAGAGATGATAATGTTTTCTATGAAAAATGTTTTCTGAGCTACAAGCAACTACCTTATTAGTAAATCTTGTAAACACAAAGTTCCTAGGTTGGGAATCCCCTATGTCCTTGGCCACAATGATTTCATAATTCTCTGAAAACTCAAAGTACAGTTTCATAGCATATACATTTCACTGTCAGGTCCCGCTGTTCTAATTGCTTAATTACACTGAAAGCTCCTTTAAGGCAGTAGATGGTAACTTCTTGCTATTTTATCTTCCCTGAGACTTGCGGGGCAGTCGTGGGTTCCCTGCTAGTGTTGGAGCAACACAAAAGAACATATAAATGGTATTACACAAGCAGTAATGTAGGAAGTGAACAGCAATACACTGCCACATGAAATTTTTTATAAATTAAATGTTAAAAAAAAAAGTTTCCACATGTACAACAAAGCCAGAATTAGATGTCTTTAATCATAAAGGAGAGGTTAAGCTGAAGACAGAAATCACCCTGTTAAAAATGTCTAAACACAGAAAGATATCTCAAGCATGTTTACAACATACTGAATCCAACAAGCTTTCTCACACATCCAGGGTAAAAGCTGTTACCTCACTGCTGGGAGCCTCATGCTCAGGAACCGCATCTCGATGCTGGTTTTGAGAAACTGATGCGCTGACAGAAATAGATGTACTTTTTGGTGAATGGAAGGCATTGATGAGATGACTCAGAGGAACTGTAACCTAAAAAAAGATGAAAGTTGAACATTAAGTATTGCTTTTCAAAATAAAAATACAAAAAAAGTCTTTTTATTGTCAGGATTTGGGATTGTAAAAAGTTTAACATACAGTGTATATCAAAACTATCCAGATTTATTGCTGGTAGAAAGAAAATTGACATATGCTTTCAGGACAGTACTGTTGTTATGTACAGCGAAAGTATTAAAACTACATACATTTCATTGTTCCAGCAATCAAACTTCTAGGGATTTTTCCAAGGAAATAATCTGGCAAGTAATAATCTATGCTTGCATATGCAGAGATGACAATTTTCATCAAAATCTTTTAAAACACTGTGGAAAGCTAGAAATGTCCAACAATAGGGGAGTGGCTAAACAAATGATACCACCACAAAAATGAAACATTTCACAGACATAAAAACCATAAGCACAGATTCAGAATTTTATACTTTTTAACTTCCCCACTGCGCCACCCTATTCTAAATCACAGGGATCCCTATGGATTTTTACAAAAGGTTCTAACTTCTCTCCCTAAATCTACTCCTTTAAAATCAGTCAGATCTCATCATTTCTCTGCTCAAAACCCTCCAAGGGCTTTCCTCACAATAAAAGCCAAAGTCCAAACAACTAGGACACAGAAACCCCTCCTTGGCTCCTTATCACCTCTCTGAATTGAACCACTACTATGTTCCCCTTCATTTTCTCTGCTCCTGCCAGCCTGGAACACACCTGGCAGGCCCTCCCTCACCTCAAGGACTTGGCCTTGCAGTTTACCCCTTCTTTTGTCCCATTAGTTACAAATTCTCGTACTCCCTTTAGTTCTTAACTCACAAGTCATCTTTTCATGAGTCTCTTCCTTACTCAGCCTATTTAAGATTTCAAAAACCCTCCCCTCAAAAATATCCTTTATTTCCTTTCTCTGCTTTATTTTCCCTTTTTGACATTTTCACTAAAACACTTTAAATATTTACTTATTTATCTTAGAGGTCTTATTTATCTAAATTTAGATTTATCTCAATTATCTATAAGTAATTTACATATTACTTATTTACTATCTGTCTCTCTCTCAACCAATTTTCTGATACCAACCAGTAATTGTTGGACACTAACTGGGTGTCCAACAATTCAATTCTGATAGTAATTACCAGACGTTAGCGCAGACGCCACAGGTATACAGCTCAGTCCCATTTCAGATGACAGTCACAAGTACCAAGAGACCGACACTTCTGATCTACCAGCTATAAATCAGGGCTTCCCACAACCCCCAACCCCCATCAGGTTGGATAATTTGCTAGAACAGCTCACAGAACTAAGGAAGATATTTTATTTACATTTATTGGTCTATTAAAAAAGATGGAAATGAACAGCCAGATGAAGAAATATATAGGGCGAGGTCTAAAAGGATCCCAAGCACAGGCGCTCCCGTCCCCCCCAGATTCAGAGTGTACCACTCTCCTGCACTGCCAGCATCTGCACTGGATCCCCCAGTTCAAGAGTTTTCATGGAGCTCCATCTCCAGTCCAACTCTCCCTTCCCAGAGGCAGAGGTTTGGGGCTGAGAGCGCCCACCTTCTAATCACTAGGTCTTCCTGGTGACCAGTCCAGTTCTGAACTTTACTAGAACCTCCCCACCCTAAGTCACCTCATTAGCATACACCCAGGTGTGATCCAAAGAGGGACATTAAGAATAAAGACACACCTATCACACAGGAAATTTCAAGGGTTTCAGGAGCTCTGTGCCAAGAATTGGGAACAAAGACCAAATATTTTTAATTTATTATATACCACACTCTCTCACTGGAGCATAAGTTCCATGTGGCAAGGGAATTTTTTCCCCTCTATTTTATTATTTCTATTTTATTTATAAATTATTTAATATAAAACACTTCTACATAATACTTAACATAACTTACATATTTTATTGTTCTCAATCTTATCTTCTCTATTTCATTCAATAGTATAGCCCAGTGCAACAATAATGCACACAGCAGATGTGCATTAAAATTAAAAATAAACATTTGTTGAGTAAATGAATACATTAAAGATGTTCTTACTAAATGCCAGGTTTTGTACTATGTGCTTTACTTACATTATCTCATTTAATCCTCGTAACAGCTATAAACGTTAGTTACTATTATACTTCTATTCAACTGATGAAGACAAGAATTTAGATAGATTTAGTGCCATGTTCAAAGTCATTCAGCAAGAAAGTACTACAGGAGGAAGGATTCTAACCCAGATAATCTGAGTCCAGATTCCAGTTATAAATTCACAATATTGTTAAATGAAAGAAGTAGGCTGTAAAACTTTATGTAACATCTTTTTTTTTTTAAGTACACATACACATACTCGTGTAGAGATCAAAACTATGAAAGAACTTACTCTAAAATGGGATCTCTTTGGGTAATGAAATTATGGGTGATTTTTATTTTCTTATTTATGTTTTTCTTTTCAGCATTTTGGGCAATGAATGTGTATTATTTTTAGAGTCAGAAAGAAACAAACTCAAAACTACAGGAATCAGTCCTACTGTATAGCACAGGGAACTATATTCAGTAGCTTGTAACAACCTATAATGAAAAATAATATGAAAAAAGTATATATATATAACTGAATCTCTATGCTGTACACCAGAAACTAACACAACATTGTAAATCAACTCTATTTCAATTAAAAAAAAAAAACCACAGGAATCAAATTATTTTAAGATACATACATATTTTCTGCCTATACCTTTGAGAAGTTTTATTTTAATTAGTTATTTCTCTTCTCATTCCATAAAGAATTTAAATTGCCAAAAGATGGTAGATCTCTTTTCAATGAAAAGGTTGACCTTCTGTGTCACACAATTTAAATTCGAGTGTATTCAACCAATTAAGCAACCAGGAATTACAAATGTGTTTATCATCTTCCACAGCATAAAATGCATAAGGGACTAACAAGAGCCCAGTTAGGACTGCCTATAGTACACAAATTCCTTCACTGCCTCTACCAACATCACATATAACATATATTCAGCTAATGATATATACTTCTAAAACCGGGTCTTCTTGATAAAAACTTGATGATGTTCAGTTTTAAAAGATTTAATATTACGTTCAGCAGGCCAAGTAAGATTCTTTTTCAAACAATTGATAGGACTTCTCTAGACATTGTCATTTTGGTAAATAACACCTTCTTGTTAGCCAGCTGATTAAACCTGAAACACCTCTGTCCATCATCCCTCATGAAATTCTATTCTTTTTGTAAAATAAGTATCGTCCCCTTCTTTCCATAACCACCATCACCACTTAGCAGTGCATTATCCCTCTCTGGAATTAGCACAATAACATCCTTAACACCTGAAGACACTTCCAATCTTGTCCTCCCACACTCCACACAGCAAGAAGACAGAGTAATCTATTAAAAATATAAATCTTATCATGTTACTCCTTAACATGCTTAAAACCTTTTAATGGTTTCCAACAAATTTAAAACAAAATCCAAAGTCCCTTATTATAAATCCCTGTATGATCAAACTCAAGTCTTCTCCCCAACCTCCTTTCTGTCATTGGCCCTTTAATCACCAGGCTCTAGCCACACTGGCCTTATTCTTGTTCCTCCAATCAGCTAGGCTGGTCTCTATCTCAGAACCTTCAGACACTATCTCCCTGGGATACCTGTTCACTTTTATTCACACTTCACTTGGCTAACTCCTATTCATGTTTTACTTCTTATCTAAGATTCCACGTTTGCTTTGTTCACCTAGAACATTACTGACCACTTCATTTTCTATTAACCAACCCAGTACTAGCAAAAAAATCAAAACAAAAGGGAATGGAGCTTACACAAAGAGACATACCATATGCTTAAAGCAAGAAACTAGAGTGTCAAAAAATATTTTTAAAACTGAGTGTTTTCAAAAACTTTATTTGCAAAACTGTGAGGAACTCAAAACAAACCAAATTCAAAATATCATCAAAAAAGACCTTTAAATTAACTAAGACCAAAACACTGCCACAACTGATTACTCCTGAAACAAGAGAATTAAAAATAAAAACCCTTGGGATCTTTTTTCTTTGCCCTTTTGCTTTATCGAGTAAAAAATGGGGAGGAGGCTGAATCAAAATTTTAACTGCAAGCAGTCAATAATCTAAAAATACATATTAGTCACTTTTGGGCAAAAGAAAAAACGGTATAAGTTTATTCCAATTTTTTTTATCATGTTTGGATTAAATTCCATGTCAAAGAAAGAGTAGAGAATCGGGGCTGAATTACTAAAGACTTTGAAAACGTGGAAGGATGGAAACGGAACATCATTTGCTCCCTTTATGTCTACGGCAAAGACGCTTCCCCTACCCGATCCCCACCCCCCACCCCAGAAAGTCCAGCGCTGAACAATGCTTGATGGATTCTCTAGCAAAAATTTCACGCAACCAAGTCGATAAGCCAAGGTCTCCTCTGCTTCATAGTCAGCACTTTACTCTCAGCGTTGCCCCCGATACCTTCTCAACCCCAGGACTCCAGCTGGGTTAATCGCTTCCCTCCTACGATCCCTTAAGAGAAACCGCCTCCAAGAAACGCAAATGGCAAACAGCCGCGAGCAAGAGGGGAGAAAAATGGACTGGATGCCGGACCGACCTGGGGCTGCACGGTGCTCGACAGGGAAAACATCTTCTCCGGGCCCTCAGCGACCTCACCCGCCTGCCGAAACTGTCCCTCTCGTTCACGGCCCGGCGGGGAGGCGCTAAGCCCTTTCTTCTCCTTCTTTTCTCTCTCCCGTCGCCCTCACTTTTCCTAGAAACGGAAAATGGCCTCCTCTTCCTACAGCTGCCGCAACGACAGCCAATCTGCCCCGGAAGGCAAGGCGCTAACGCAACAGTACTTCCGGGGCAGGTGAGGCCGCCACCCCGGCGGTGTGCGTCAGCCTGCCGTTTTTAACCCGGGCCTGCGTTTCTACAGCTGCCGCTGAGGCCCCCAAAGTCGTTCATGTTCACGTTGAGTAATGCACACCTGCCGGATCCCCAAAGCTCTTTGACTGTAGTTTTCTTTCTAAGGGGGAACGGCATCAACCCCGTTAAATCTTTCTCCAGCTTCATTATCACTCCTGTTTCGACTGGGCCTTGAGCTACGATAAGCTCTTTCGCTACAAATTCAGTGCTCTTTATCTTACCCTCAGTAAATCAAAAAATCCTCCTGTTTCAGATAGGCAAGTTACATTTTGTTAGAATGTCACATTGCAGGGCCAGTCGTGCGCTTCCTGCTCATCCAGTTTCTCCACATTCTACGATTTCACTGGCCATGGCTTTACCGGGCGGACCCGAACTGGTTTACATTTCTCCTGCGGGTGGGAGGTCGCAAAGGAGTTTAAAATTTTTCTTTAAAGTGGGATGAGGGCAGGGTCTCATCAGCCTTGTTTGGAAGTCGGAAGAAAACTCTTCAAAGATTGGGATTCAAGCCCCGGTAGCCCCGTTTCCCGTCCGCCAAGAACTGTTTGTACCGCCCCGTGCCATTACAAACTCACCCTGGGAGAGTCTGTGGTTGGTTCAAGAGTTTCCCAGCGGCCCCGCCCACACGCCCATTAGCTTCTGCTAGACCACGGGAAGTGAGAGGGGCGGGGCCGCGCTGGGTTGGGCGCGGCGCGCGCGGCGACGGGGTGACGTCACGGCCGGCGTGCGGCGTGGGTGGAGCCTCACTTTGAACAGAGTTGCGGGAGTCGCGGCTCCGGAACGGGCGTTGGCGGCGGCTGCAACGTTGCCTCGCGACTGGCCCGCGATGAAGCCCTCCGCGGGCAGCGAGGAGAGTGGAGGAGGCGCGGCAACAGGGGAGTGTGTGAATAACATCCCGGTGCCACGACCTCCCTCCATTGAGGAGTTCACCATAGTGAAGCCCATTAGCCGTGGCGCCTTCGGGAAGGTGTATCTGGGGCAGAAAGGCAGCAGGTTGTACGCGGTGAAGGTAAGAGAGTAAAGAAAGCGAAGGAGGCCGGCACTTCGGCCCTCTTTCCTGTCCGCTGAATTGGGCAGGCCCCAGGGACTAGACCAGGTGCCTGTCTTGCTGAAGTCTCCGGAGCCCTGCGAGCTGAGTTCTCACCTGGGGTCACATCAGCCGGGGCAAGTCCCTGTCCCCCCTGCTCCGCCCTTCTGTTCTCACCGCGAAAGCTTAGAGACGACAGAACTTCTGAATCCTTTTTACTGATTTGGCCTTTACCAGGATTAAGGTTGAAACTTTAAATTTGAAGCAGTTATTTCCAAAAAGTGTCTTAATTCTATCAGTTTGATATAGACTCATTTCTTATATAATCAAGATGTAATTGACATATACTAGTTACAGGTGTACAACATAATCATTCAATATTTGTAAGGCGAAATGGTCGCCACCATAAGTCTAGTTAAGAACCATCACGTCACAGCTACGAATTTTTTAAATTTTATTTTTTTGGAGGGGGAAAGTAATTAGGTTTTTTATTTATGCTTTTAGAGGGAGTACTGGGGATTGAACCCAGGAGTTTGTGCATGCTAAGCATGCGCTCTACTACTTGAGCTATATACCCTTCCCCCCAATTTTTTTTCTTATGCTGAGAACTTTTAAGATCTCTCAGCGTCTTTCAATTGTACAATGCAGTATTGTTAACTACAGCCTCCATGCTGTGATATCTTAACTTCTGACCTCTATAGCCAAAAGAACTCATTAAAGAAACCCCACTTTTCTCTTCAGACTTTTCATTATAAATCTAGAATGTCCTTTTATTTAAAGACTAAGCTGAAATATGTCCTTTAAAAAAATCACTCCTTTATCCTTGCAGGAGTATGTTCAGTGTATTCAAAGTCATTTCTCGCTACTCTTGGTCCTCATCCACTCCCCAGGTTTCAGGCTACTCACGTTTCACCGCTGAGTGAACGTGATATATCTGAGTGCCGATGAAATTTCGACTTCATTTTGGACATTGCTATGTGAATATCTAGCAGTCACCTGAAAATTGTGCTTGCCTAACTCTGAACAATCCTCTCCACCTAACCACCTCCTTTATTCCCTCTCTCCACGTAATAACATCATCCTCATCCCTGCCATTCAGACTAGAAACTTGAGTCATTTAAACTTTCCTCTGATTCATCTGTATAGCCTGTCTCTCAGCCAGTCCTGCCAGTTGTCTCATATTCACCCCTTCCATTCCATTCCCAGGTCTGCCCAAGTACAGGACTTCATTTTTTTCTCCCCTTCTTTCTTTCTTTCAAAAAGTACAATTCATTTCAATGGAAATGAACTATGAAAAATGTCATCAAGAGATGAATTGTCACAGCCCAGGAACAAGAAATCCTGTCTGAATATGCCTAGAAATTATTTACCCAAAGAAATAATCCATTGAATGAAGAGGTTAATCAGAAAATCTTCAATGTAGAGTGGAAGAAGTATGTCTACACATCTCTCAAGTCATTCTTCCTATAAGAACTGAGGCTGTGGGTTGAGACAACCTGGAGTCTCAGATGGGCGACATGATGCTGCCAGTAGTGTTCAGCAGCATCATTCCCAGTATCCATAATACTGCCATCTTCATTTTGTAGCTCTAGAAGTAAGGGGAAGATCCAGGTGCCAGAGTACACCTGGAGTTTCCAAGTCATCTTCTGAGGAAGAAGGGCAAGAATTATTACAGGGGCTTTCTTCTGGTTTGTTCACCCCTCTACCTGGGCACTTAGAACAGGGCTTTACACAATAAGCCCTCAATAAATGTTTGTTTCATTAAAAAAAGTATAATTCAGTGGGGTGGTTTTTTTTGTTGAAGGATAGTTGATTTATAATGCTGTGTTACTTTCTGGTGTACAGCATAGTGATTCAGTTATACATATATATTCTTTTTTTTTTTGTAAATATATTCCTTTTCTTTTTTGTTTTTGTTTTTGTTTTGTTTCCACAAAGAGTTTATTTGGGTAGAAGGGGGACAGGAAGGCCCTGCATCTAAAAGAAGGTGTTGAGCCTCCTGGTGATGAAGCGTGGCTTTTGCTGGCGACGCAGGACCGGGTAGGGCAGCAGGAACTTGAGCTTGGAGTGGTGGAATTGCTTGACCGCTGGTCGGCAGCACTTGCTGGCTGCAATCTCCTCTACCTTATCTGGATGGAGTGGCAGGCGCGGTGCCGGGCGCCCACGTGTCTGTAGCACTGAGTGACGGCGCCTGCTGTGGTCAGGTCCCGGTACTCCCGGTACATGTTGTGGGTGCCGCTGCCGGAGTCATAGCGCAGCCAGGTGCCGAAGTTCTTCACCCCCAGGGGAGATTTCTCGAACACCTGTCCACAGTAGACAGTCTCCCCGGAAGACTTCATTTTTTTCAGCTGAGACACAAAGTACCAGAAGCGGGACTTGGCAACAACATGATTAGACGCAAAGATTCACATGCGATAGAGAGGCGGTGTGCGGCCTGTGGGGGTGGGCAGGCAGCACCCCACCACCTTGTACTCTCGCAGTGTGCCGGGAGCCTTCGTGGCGCTCTGACTGCACTCACCGCCACCCACGAAAAGCTATTCCTTTTCACTATAGGTTATTATAATTCAGTTTTTAGTAAATTAAGGATTGGGTAGCTATGATCACATTCCACATTTAGAACATTTCCATTACCCTGAAACGACCTCTCTTGCCCATCTGCAGTGTCCCCCTTAACACCCCCAGCCCAAGATAACTATCGATCTACTTTCTATCGCTGTAGGTTTGCCTTTTCTGGACGTGGCATATACATGGAATCATGCAATATATGGTCTTTTGCATCTGGCTGTTTTCACTTGAGGTGATGCTTTTGAGGTTCATCAGGACTTTATTTCCATACCTAGTCTATTAGAATAGGCCCCTAATTGGAATAACTGTTACATTCCTTAGACTGTGACATGCAAGCTAAAGTCCAAACTCCTTAGAAAAGCAGTCATGCTCCAAGTTCCGGCCCTAAACTTCTATTGTATCTTCCACATTTGCTATGTTCTAGCCATTCCAGACAGTTGGCTAGTCCCTGAATGCTGTGTATTGTCTTGCCTCTGAGCTTACGTTTATGCTGGTTCCCTCCTAAGTGCTTTTCTCCCACCAGTCTCTGCTCTTCTCCATCTGTGTTAATTATGTATTAAGGTTCATCCTAGTCCCCTTTCATTCCTATCCTGACCTTTCAGACCCATGCTATTGAGATGAACTCTTCCTTGTTTCTTATGTTACCAAGTTTTTTTGCTTTTCCTTCAACTGTACTAATCAGTCATTGTCAGTTATTGAAATGAGAACACCGATTCAGTTTCTTTCTTTTTTTTTTTTTTTGAATCAGTATTTGTGAGAAGCCTCTTTTTGTGTAGAATCTGGAATACAGTGGTAAACAAAACAAACTTGCCCTCACAGAGCTTCCAGTCTAGTGGAATGATAGGTGAAATCACATTATCAACTGGTTTTGTCAGTTTCCCCCATTTTTCTTATGGAAAGGCCATGAGGCTGGAATTTACAGTGTATTAATGATTTTATTAAATTCTCTAATGAATCTTTGGAAGAAGCATGCCTTTCTTTCCTTTGTAACCTTCCTGAGAATCGATCTTAATATTAGTAGCTCTTCAGTTTAATGCTCCAACTTTAATGTAGATTATAATTTTGCTTCCATACCAATTACCTTGAGACCTAAAAGGAGTAATTAGTTATTTTCTGTAACACACCATCTGAGACTATTAAGTTTCAGTAGTTCTAACCATTTTTAAGAATTTTTTTCCCAAGCACACAGACTTAAATTCTTCCTCTTTCTGATTCTACCTCCATCCATCAAAGAATCAGAAATTTTAAGAAAAGTATTAGCTACTATTTCTCTATGCCAACTTCCTGATTATCTGGGGGTTTATTAGGAACATTACTATCTTTTGACTTAGTAGTAAGAACAGCAGAACAGAATTTTTTTTCCCTACTAATAGGAAGGGTAGTCAGGGAGCATTTATTTACATCTTTTTTCCTTCTCAAAAGGGATGTGATAGTTTTGCCATTGGATACCAAGATAAGCAGTTCTATGTTAAAGTTTTGTTTTGTTTTGCCATATTACTGTTTTTCTGGCAGTTCCCTGCTGGCAATGTGAGGTCCAAACAACATCTATATGTTGTCTCTCTCTGGTTGTTTTCATGATGGCAGCTTTGAAAACCTGAGAACACTTTGTGATGAAAAAAATAAAATAGATGTCTGTTGTTATGTTATGTATTACAGGTTGTCAAAAAAGCAGACATGATCAACAAAAATATGACTCATCAAGTCCAAGCAGAGAGGGACGCTCTGGCCCTAAGCAAAAGTCCTTTCATTGTCCATTTGTACTATTCACTGCAGTCAGCAAACAATGTCTACTTGGTGAGTAAATAACTTGACATTTTTTGTTTTTCATTCAGGAATCACTGAACCTGGTGGCTTAAGAATTACAGTCTTTGGGTTCAGAATACCTGGCTTTGAATTCCAGCTCTTACTTGCTTTATGACCATAGCCAAGTTACCTTCCATGTTATATTAGTTAGGGTGCTCCAGAGAAAAAGAACAATGGGTGTGTGTAGATGGAGGGGGATTTATTTTAGACGTGATGGAGGGTAGCTTTTACTGGACGTCTAACGATTTAGATGTTAATCTCACCTAAAAAAATACATTCACAACAACATTTAGATTGGTGTTTGACCAAATATCTGCCTACCATGGTTTACCCAAGTTGACACATAACATGAAACGATCACACCTCAGTTTCCTCATCTGCAAAAAGGAGATAATAATAGTACTTACCTCAGAGTTTGTTAGGAGATTTCAATAGTCTGATATAAAGTGGAACAGTGTGTGGTGCATAGTGCTAAAAATATTTGCTAAGTAAAGGACACATAAATAGAAATACTATATAAAGTTTGGTGTATAGTAAGGAAAGATATTAGGAAGTGGTAGATTTTGGGTATATGGATTTAGAGAGTTGCTTGCTTTTCATTTAAAGCATCACCTTACACTATTCTAATGAGACATTTGGGGGGAGCAGGAAGGGGTGAGGATGGCAGGTGTTTTGACTTCAAGTTCCAGAAGCTCTTCCGACTTCAGAGATGGTCTATGGATTAAATGTCTGGTAACTCCAAAAGCTTCTGTTCAGTATAAACAAACAGAACAGTTGACTTTACATCTTTTAAGCCAGTAGTTGGCAAACTGGCCCACAGGCCAAATCTGGCCCACTGTTTTCTGTACAGCCTGTGAACTAAGAATAGTTGTTTTTTGTTTTTAGTTTTTTGTTTTGCGTTGTTAAAATGTTGGAAAAATCGAAAGGAGAATGACATTTTGTGATAGGTGAAAATTACATGAAATTTGAATTTCAGTGAGTAAATAAAGTTTTATTGGAACACAGCCACCTCCCTTTGTTGACATATTATCTATGGCTGGTCTTGTGCTGCAACAGAAGGGTGAAGTAGTTACACAGACCAAATGGCTCTCAAAGCCTAAATACTTACTACCTGGCTCTTTACAGAAAAAGAAGATAACATTCTTATATGTCATTTCCAAAGAAGGTATAGACTGTTTAATCCTTTAATTTTACCTGGGCTTCTCTAATGCCTTTACTGTATAGCGTTTCATATGCAACGTGTGCCTTCCCCAGTGCCATGACTGGCTGTGCCATCAATCCTGTCTTAGCCCTATGGCAGCCAGGAATTTTCCCAACCTTAGTCTAAAAGTGGTGGTTGAAGGGCTGGGTCAAATTGCTCAGCCTAGTAGATTTGTTTTCAATGATTTTGTCCTAAAATTAGAATAAGTTAAAAAAAAAACCTATAATATTTTTGATTTCCTATTCCTGAAATCAGATAGGGGACCATATCTTGTCTGCTAACTTCATCACTGGTTTAGATCCTTGATACTCAAAGTGTGTCCACAGAGAAGCAGGATCAGCATCACTTGGGAACTTACTAGAAGTGCAGAATCTCAAGCCACACTCCAAATCTGCTGACACAGGCACAGGAAAGTTTGAGAACCACTGGTTTAGACGAAAGATTCCCTAGAAGTGAGAAGCTACTTTGAGACGAAAAGATAAGATATGACAAAAAGATAAGCTATGGTAAGCCAGAATAACAACAAATTAGCCACAGTAACAACAAATCATTGACTGATACATGCCAGGTACTGTGCTAAGTACAAGGAACACACAGATGGAAACGTTTTTTATGGAAGCATTCAAACATACACAAAAATTGAAAGGTTAATATGCTAAACTCCCATATATCATCACCCAAGTTCAACAGTTACCAACATTTTACCAAATTTGTTTCATCTATTTCCCATTCCTCCATTAACCTTCCAGGTAGTGGTTTTAGCATCCTTTGATTCAATGCCTGGATTCTTTATGAAGGTTTGCAAAATGCTGATTTTTTTTTTTTAATTCTTTTGTTCTTTCAGCTTTTGTTACCTGGAATTCTTCTATAAAGAACTTTCCCTTATTATCTAGTTCATTATTCTGAACAACAACCCTGTCTAAGGAAGGCAAAATAAATGCTTGATTCTTTCCCTTTCATCACCAGTTTTCAAAAAAGCAACCTCCAAATAAGTGTGGGGTTTTTTTTTAGTATCTTTATGAATCCATGGAATGTTGTAGATTTGATGTATTTTAATCCATTGCAGTCATTATTTTCTGTGTTCAGACTATCCCATCTTTAGTGAGTGGGAGCCCCTTACGCTAATTTCTTTGTCTTTTTGTTAGTATGCTAGTATTCTGATGGCTTCCTGCTTTCTGGCATGACAAGGTAATTAAGGCTTATTTCGCACCTCTCCTGTACTAGACCTAGGCAAGAGGTTGAGCTCCTTATTGGGAAAACATGTCTAGAGACCACAATCTAGGAGGCAGTAATTAGTAAAGTTCATTGCCAGTAGGTTGTCTTTCCTTTTAGACATTCTCAGTGAACAGACTAGGAAACACACATTTTTATAGAGAAAGAAAAAATATTTCATGAGTTTATGCTGATATTTCCAATTCAATGGAAAATTATAGAATTTTTACTTAACATCTTTAAAAAATACATAAAATATAAACATATTTTGAAAAAAATTATATTCTTTTACTCTGGGAATCTGGGTTCCTAACAACATAAACAAATTACTTACTTGCTTTAACTTACAGCATATGTATATATCTAGTATTTTCAAAATAGCAACACCAGTATTGTTTTACTAACACTGAAAGAACTGTATTCAGGTTAGGATTTCTCTGCAGTTCTTTTTGTCCTTGTGATATACTGTCAAGATTCTGTTCTTTGAAGTCACTTGAAATAATTTGCTGTGTGGTTATGAAACTTGCTAAGTTCATTTATTCCGCTTTTGTACCAGAGATTTATACTCAAAAAGGGAATCCATTAAAGTACTAGAAGAAAACTGATGTGACTATTCTTAGAATCATAGAATGGTGCAGGTCTTACTAAATGAAAAATAAAGCCTTCTTTGACACAGAATACCGTGTACATGGTCAATAAGAAAGGATAAATACCCCAGCAGAAAAATGGGCAAAGAATACAAGGGATTCACTGGAGAAATATGAAAGACCAAAAACGGGGTAAAGGTGCTAAATCTCCCTAAAAAATAAACATCTAAATAAGTTCACTTTTTTCTTTTCTTAGACTGGCAAAGATAAAAAGATTGATAATCTTTGTTGATGAGAATATAAGGAAATAAGAATTCTCTTGAGCTCAAATAGTTATCAGTTTACTTATTTATTTCCCTACTACTGAAGTGTAATTTGTAAGTGCAAAGACTATATTTTATTCATACCTATATTTCCAGAGCTAGCACAGTATGTAGCCCAGATTTTGTGCTTAGAAAATGTTTTAATGATTGATCTCATCAACAAATACTGAGTAACCTCTATGTACCAGGGAAGCTATTGGCCAAAAGAGGAAAGAAATGACTGTGTATTATCAAGTTCTTAGTAGGCAATATTTTATAGCTTGAAACTATGGGAAATTTTGAGAATAATGACTAGTATATGAAGGAGGAATAATAGAACTTTGGGACCACATGGCAATAATGAATTCAGGCAAATATCATCCCTAGTCACAGGATGCTAAAATCATTGCTTGAAAGTTTGTTAACGAAACAGGTTACTTACATAGTTTCAAAATATCTTCCCCAGATTACTTACTAATTACAAAGGTTGGAGGGAGTACCTCTTCCATGGAAAAATCTGGAAGTTACCACCTTAACTAAGTGGTCAAAGAAGTTACCATCACCAGGAATGGAATACGCTGTTTAGAGGTCTCATCTGGTAGGAGACGCTAGGAAGTACTCAACACTGGTTATGGCGTATTCCTGTCCCAAATGCATGACCTGACTTGAATCATGAGGAAATAATCAGATGTCACGAAATGCACTACCACCATCCCCCCTCTAAAAAAAAGTGAAAAATTATTCCAGATTAAAGGAGACCAAAGAGATGTGACAACTAAATCTCATGTATGGTCCTGACCTGGGCGTAAGGGATGAGGAGAGAGGCCATCAGGGACAATATTGAGATAATCAGAGAAATTTGAATACAAACTATACAACAGGTAATAGCATTATTTTAGCGTTTAATTCCTTGAATTTTATTACGCTATAGTTGTATAAGAATGTCCTTGTTAGGAGATCCATGATGAAGAATTTTAGTGGTGACATATCATGACCTCTTCAACTTTATAATTGACTTATTCAACAAAAATTTTAAATTTACAGATTAATACGAGTTGCTCATGTCACCATATTTTTTAAGCTGTTTAATCTAAACAAAAATACATGCATATATGATATTTCTGTTAATGATGTTGATTATTGGTATTATGTTTATAATGTAACATCACGTTAATAATTAATGTAAATATTTATTTCATATTCACATATGTGGAGAGGAAGAAAGTAAATGTGGCAAAGTGCTAACTAACAATGAGTGACTATAGATGAAGAGTATATGAGAAATCATTCTCCTCTTTCTACACCTTTTCTGTAAATCTGAATTTTTTTATGCAGACTGTACAGCTTAACTTAAATTTTAAGAAGTTTATAACAGCAAGAGCAAACCTGGCATTGATGTGTACAGCGTGATACCAAGAAAATGTGTCTGTTACAGAACCATGTGAAACATGCATAACCATAAAGCTCAAATAATACATTTTTTAAGTAGTCATTAGTTTTACTTTTCAATATTTAGCAGTATATTCCTTTTTGACAGATAATGGAATATCTCATTGGTGGAGATGTCAAGTCTCTCCTACACATATATGGTTATTTTGATGAAGAAATGGCTGTGAAATATATTTCTGAAGTAGCCTTGGCGCTAGACTATCTTCATAGACATGGAATCATCCACAGGTGAAGACTTGACTTTTTCTCCAAACTTTTCCTGAAAGCACAAGGAATCAAATTATGTGTTAAATATTTGAGTCTTAAATATTTGCGTAACCCCACGTATCTGGGTTATCTAAAAATTAGTAGTAACTTGTGTGAGTTTAGAGATTCCATTGTTGCTTTGTCCATGGGTATCCCATTTTTTGTGAAGAGTAGTGTGTCTTTTTTTCCACTTGTTTACCTGTATATCATACAAAAGTTCTGTATTTTATAATCCCAGCTGATTTACAATGTTCTGTTCTATGCAAAGAAAGTCAGGTTAAGTGGCTCTTTTCTATGAAGGCTTAATTTTAACCCTCCTTAAAAGAGGTAAATATGATTTTGACCTGGCTTGAGTTTTATTTTACCTAATGAAGTTTATTTATTTTAATGGACTATCTAATGAATAATGCCAAAGATAATTTAGCATCAAATAGTTAACTTTCTTGTAGATTCAGATATACAAAAAATACTTTGCTTTTGAGACTTTTTTCCTGCACTTTCTAAGCCAGTAATGAGTACCTTATTTCAGAGAAATTAAACAGGCTTTGATTCTTCTGTAACTTTGTTTTTTTCACTGGTAATTCTAAAATCAACATTATCTCTTTTTTAGTTATCTGCTATTTGTCTTTTTTATGTACAGGGATTTGAAACCAGACAACATGCTTATTTCTAACGAAGGTCATATTAAACTAACAGATTTTGGCCTTTCCAAAGTTACTTTGAATAGAGGTAAGAAAAATAACAAGTAAGTGCCTTTTTAAAGATCCAACACACTTTAGATACTACATTTCATTAACTTACACACTTCCCTTTGTTTATAATGAATAAACTGTTTTTCCCAAAGTAGACTAGAAATGTATGATTTTTTTCAATTAAAGATGAAAAAAGTCTTAAGTCCTCAAAGGTCCTCAAAGATCTTTGGATCATCAAAGAGGAGCTCACAGTTTCTGTTCTTCTGAATTTTTATCCCTACTGAAACTATTGCTGATCTACTAAACATCAGTAAAATGACTAAAATAGCTACAACATGATAAACAGTTAATAGTTAATACCTAAAGAACTTAATGAAATGTATATGATCATCACCTTGATAAACAAGGGGCAGAGAAAATGAACACAGAAATCACATATATGTATATATATGAGTCTTAATTTCACTGGTAGTAATGATAGAAATACTAATTTAAAAAGTAATAAATGAATCATTTTACACTAGTAAGCTAGCCAAAAGAAAAAGAAAAAAAGGAGAACTGACGATCTAGTGTTAATGAGACTGCAAAAAGTACAGTAAGTTTTTCTAGAGACATTGTAAATAAATAAGCATAGTTCTTTCCAAAGGAAATCTACCAGTATGTTTTAAGAAACAAAAGGTTTTAATTCTTTTTGACCCAGTGACCTGTGTGTTGGAATTTATCCTATAGAAATGGTTCAAAAGAACAATATAAATGAATAAAAGTGTTTGCAGCCTCATTGTTTCCAGCAGGGAGAAACTAGAAATTACTTATGTTTATTATAGACACATGGATAAATGATAGTTTGTTGTCTTGATAGCATATTATTGTATCATCTACTAAAATGGCAGAGGATGGAAATAAATGAACAGTAGAACCAAAAATTGGGCTTATAAGTTATGAACCATGGGATTATAATTATTCAAAAATAAAATAGAGATCTACAGTTCTTTATTTGCAAGTACAAATGTTTTGAATACCTTAAAGTTTTTCATATGTTCAGTAAAATACAACCCGAATCGATGTGGGCTGTTTATAGTTTTCATTAATCCAACCTCACATGACTACCCGTACTTTTCACAGCAGTAATAATAAGTACGATTTGCTAGATGAGATGCCACTAGGTATACAATGCAGTATATTTATCACTTAGTTTTCCAAAATCTAAAAACACTTTTTAATTGTGAGGCAAATCTAGCTCCCCAGGTTTCAGATAAAATGCGGGGAAGAAATACAAAAGAGAAAAATTTTGTATTAGGATAATATTGTTAATGAATTTAAATTATGTTTATAATAGTAATAATTTTTATTTGTATTTTTTCATATCTCATGATTTACTTTAAAGATGGCTCCCAAACACTGTACATTTAGGTTAATATAAATATTACTGTGAAAAACATCTTTGAACATGCAGATTTTTCTGAATTCGTTTCTTTTTTTTTTTGATTATGGTTGAAATACCTCATAAGGTAAAATTTACCATCGTAACCATTTCTAAGTGTGCTGTGTAGTAATATTAATCGTATTCACATTGTTGTGCAATAGATCTCGACATTTTTTCATCTTGTAAAACTGAAACCAGGTACCTCATTTTCCCCTCCCCAAAGAACTGACAATCACAGTTCTACTTTTTCTTTTTCAATTTGTTTTATTTTTTTGTTTGTTTTGGGGGGGGTAATTAGGTTTATTTATTTTTATTTATTTATGTTTTAGAGGAGGTACTGGGAATTGAACCCAGGACCTTGTGTGAGCTAATCATGTGCTCTACCACTTGAGCTATACTCTCCCCCCACAATTCTACTTTCTGTCTGTGTGTTTGATTACTTTAGATACCTTATATAAGTACAATCCTACGGTATTTGTCTTTTTGTGACTAACTTATTTCACTTAGCATAGTGTCCTCAAGTTCATCCAGAGTGTAGCGTGCAACAGGATTTCTTTCCTTTTTACAGCCAAAATTTGTATTTATGGGGCATATATATTTATGCCATGTTTTCTGTATCCATCCACCTGTTAATAGACATTTGGGTCGCTTCTAACTCTTGGCTTTTGCGAATGATGCTGAAATGCATATGAGTATGTAAATATGTCTTAAAGACCCTGCTTTCAATTCTTTTGGGTGTATACCCAGTGGTGGAATCACTGGATCGTATAAATCAAATTCTATTTTTAACATTTTAAGGAGCCTCCACTGTGTTTTTCATAGTGGCTGTGCAGTTTTACATTTTATAATTTACCAACAATATACAGGGTTCCAGTTTCTCCACATTCTTTCCAACACTTCTCATTTTCTGTTTTTTGATAGTGGCCATCCTAATGGGTAGGAGATAATGTTCCATTGTAGTTTTGATTTGCATTTTTCTATTGATTTCTAATGTTGAACATCTTTTCATAAACAGGTTGGCCATTTGTATATCTTCTTTAGAGAAATGCCTATCTAAGACCTTTGTCCACTATTTAATTAGATTATCTGGGATTTTTTTTGTTGTTGAGTTGTAGTTTTTTCTACGTTCTGTATATTAACCCTTTATCAAGTAAATGATTTACAAATATTTTCTCCCATTTTGTAGGTTGCCTTTTCATTTCTGTTGATTGTTTCTTTTGATATGCAGAAGTTTTGAGGTTTGATGTAGTCCCATTTGTCTATTTTAGCTTTTTGCCTATGCTTTTAAGGTCATAACCAAGAAATCATTGCCATTAAATATATATTATATATATTTTTTTTTTTTCTTTAATGGCAATACTGGAGACAGAACCCAGGACCTTGTGCATGCTAAGCATGTGCTCTACCACTGAGCTATATTACCCTCTCCCTGCCATAATATTTTTTAACTTGTTTAATTTGTAAAATATTTTTCAAGTGTGTATTATAGTCTTTATTGTTTCAACAGTGTGAGGTATAAATGAAATTTAAGTTCAAACCTTCAGCCTACCTTTTAAAGTCTTATACCACATACAAAGCATTATACTTTTCTTATGATATGTGATATCTAACGAAAATAGTACAGTATTATGTGTGTATCGAATTATTTTAGTGTTATACATTGAAACCTGATAGAAATCTGCATCATTTTCTCCCTTGGCCTATACTTGTGCATGTTAGTTAACATGAGGGGCCCATAATTTGTATTAATTCCTTAAATAGATTCTGATACTGAAATTTATTTTGTATTCCTAATATTTCAATTCCTTTTTAGCTTTTCTTACTGCTTCCTTTTCTAATATTTTATTTACCAAGATTTATTTTGTCACCAGTTAAATAACACTCTTGTCTTTATCTTTTTTTTTTTTAATTCTTTTTAAAGATTTTTTACCTTTCGATCCCCATCATCTATTTCTCCCACCTCCTACCCCCACCTCTGGCAACCACCAATCTCTTCTCTATATTTGTGAGATTGGTTTTTTGTTTTATTTTTTTTAGATTCCATAGAGAGAGAGAGAGCATATGGTGTTTGTCTTTCTCTGTCTGCTTAATTGTATGTGTTTACTGTGTGGCATGATGGCTTTCCTGGCTGTATTTATTTGTCTTGCATAAGCCAACTTTGTTGATAATGTTAATAATGTGGAAAGCAGGGCAAAATTCAGAACAAGTGATTGTTGACTTAGTCAGTGACAGTTGAAGTTTTTTTTCTAAGTTTTTTTTTAACACCTTTATTGTGGTATAATTCCTGTACAATAAACTAAACGTATGTCAGTTGTACAATATGATGAATTTTGATAGATGTATGCACCAATGAAACCACCACCACAATCAAGAGAGCTAACATAGTAACAAGACAATTGAAGTTTTTAAAGACTATCACTCTTTTTTTTTCTTCTTTTTTTAATGGAGATAATGGGGATTGAACCCAGGACCTTGTGCATGCTAAGTATGTACTCTCCCACTGAGCTTTACTTCCACCCCCACCTCATATAGTTTTCTTTCCATACATAGATATCAATATGATGGATATCCTTACAACACCATCAATGGCTAAACCTAGACAAGATTATTCAAGAACTCCAGGACAAGTATTATCTCTCATCAGCTCTTTGGGATTTGTAAGTACTTGACAAGAAAAAAACTCACATAACATACCTTTTCATGATTGCCATTTGAATGAATTCAGATATCAAGCATGTTGAGTTACTCCAACAGTTTAACTACTTAGGTGTTATAACAGTCTGTACATTCAGGTGATGTTTTTCTGAAGGTAAATCTTAGCATTGGTTTCTGTCTTTCTCTTGTTAATAGTACACACCAGTTGCAGAAGAAAATCAAGATTCTGCAAATATTCTTGCAGCCCATGAATCTGAAACATCCCAGCTTTCTCAAGGATTCACTTGTCCTATGTCTATAGATCAAAAGGACATCACTCCTTATTCTAGCAAACTACTAAACTCATGTGAGTATAAAAGAAAAGGTAGTCTATTCCATTAAGTGTATCTTTTAAGGAACAAAATTGTTTTTGATTTTTTAAATTTCTGATATCAGTTTAATAATTTTGAAATGCAAATATTTGAACAGTCTGTGGCATTCCTCTATTTCATCATGTAAATGTCATTTCTGTCAGGGGCTGTTGCAGATCTTTAAATCTACAGAATCAAGTGTCAAGTTAATTCTTCAGTTAGCTATAACATTGTAATGATCATTGGGTAAATTTCACTATACTGAGTCTCTGAAAGTCTTATATGGGGAAGATGTGGTACCTGGAATATTGTGTGACTTTATAAAATTATTTCCAAATAAATAAAGTAGTTGAAGTCAAGATATAGTCTTTAATTATTATGCAATAAAAGACAAAAGTCTAGTAAAGGAGACAAGTGGGACATTTGTGTGGCTCTTAATCCCTACTTTTCTAACTTATCAACAGTGGACAGTGTAGTTCTCTGCACGCAAGTTCTTCATCTCAGGGACATGAATAATGATGCTTTGAAGAGTAATTAGTGTTAGTTGTTTTCATAGCTATTAACTCATTTTAAATTTGGTCCTCAAGTCTGTACATATATTGGATGGAAGAATAGATAGTTGGGAAGAATTGCCTCCTTTTTACAAATGAGAAAACTAATATGTGAAAACTTTTAATTACATGCTAGTAAGTGGGTCAGTTAAGTCCTGATTACAAATGCAGTTTTCTATCCACTGTTTCTTGTGTCACAATCACTTCTGTGAAAATCAAAATAGCTGAAATATACATATATATTTACAGCCTTGATGCAGAAAACTATTAAAATATAAGATATGCAGATGTGATTTATAGCCCTTTTTTAATTTTTTTTTAATTAAAGTATAGTCAGTTACAGTGTGTCAATTTCTGGTGTACAGCATAATGTTTCAATCATACATACACAAACATATATTCCTTTTCATATTCTTTTTCACTATAGGTCACTATACTATGTTGAACATAGTTCCCTGCATATAGCCATATTCTTAAGGGAAAATGATTGCATCTCCCTCAGTCATTTTTTAATCTGACCAGAAGGTAGTAGGCATTGTGCTGGTCACTTGAGCGAATGTGAATGTGAATACTTGGCTCAGGAGAACCTGTGGTTTGGTGCTGATTACAGGTACAGAGGGATAACAATCCAATAAATAAATGCCATGGGGGAGGATACTGTGACCCAACACAAAAAGTGATAAATGCCAAGTGGGAAAATCAAGAAAAGTTCTAAATAAAGATAGAGCAACAGCCAAATCAGCCCTAAAAAGGAAATAGGAACTGAATAGCTACAAGTGTATTGGGAAAGGGCATTTCAGAGGCTTGAGCAGAAGCCTCTAACACATGCATCTTCCATCTTCAGACAGCAGAGACAGAATGTAGTATGTGAGAATGGGACGCACGTGCAAAGAAAAAGGAAGTCAAGCAGGTAGACGGGGAAGGATGAAGTGTCCTTACAGGGAGCCTAGAATGTAAGCTTTAGAAAAAGGGGAGCCACCAGAAGTTCCTAAGTAGGGAACATTCGAATCCTACCCATAATCTAGAAAGAGCTCAGTAGCAAATATACAGCACACACATGGCATCAGATGAGACACAAGTTCCCATGCTGCTGGGGAAAGGCAGCTGAGCAGTTTACCCAGATATTAAGATCAGTGTCCAGTGAGTCTCAGGAATTCCACTGAGAGGCTTTATGTGCCCAAAAGAAAGTTGTTTTAGGTGGACTTTCAAATTCTCCTTCAAGTCTTAAAATTCTAAGATTTATTAGATCAAAAAAACCTCTAATAAACTAAGAATTTACTTGGGATTAAAGTCATGTCCACCCTTTTTGGGAAAGAGAAAACAAGATACACATATCCTTTTATATATGTATAAAGTCTTTATATGCACATATTGCAATCTTTAGTAAAAGCATGATTATTGTGTCTAATTATAAGCTCAGAAGCAACAATTTTTAGCATCATTATTTGTCTGTAAGGTACAGGAACCTATACAATGTAGATGGTGGTGCTTTCTTGCACTGGCTTGCTCTTGGCCAAGTCACTATTACTTATCTGTTTTACCCAGTAGTATAAAAAAAAAATCCCTATGGATGTATATAATTCCACACTTGTAAGCACATAAACCTCAACGTTAAAATACAGGTATACTTAAAAAAAATTTTTTTTATATTGAAGTATAGTCAGTTTACAATGTGTTAACTTCTCATGTACAGCATGTTTCAGTTGTACATATACAAACATATATTCATTTTCACAATCTTTTTCATTATAGGTTACTACAAGATATTGACTATAGTTCTCTATGCTATGCAGTATAAACTTACTGTTTACCTATTTTATATATAGTAGTCAGTATCTGCAAATCTTGAACTCCCAATTTATCCCTTCCTACCCCTTCCCCTACTGGTAACCATAAGTTTGTTTTCTACGTCTGTGAGTCTGTTTCTGTTTTGTAAATAAGTTCATTTGTGTCCTTTTGTTTAGATTCTACATATAAGTGGTATCATACGGTATTTTTATTTCTCTTTCTGGCTTACTTCACTTAGAATGATGATCTCCAGGTCCATCCATGTTGCTGCAAATGGCATTATTTTATTCTTTTTTATGGCTGAGTAGTATTCCATTGTATAAATATACCACAAATTCTTTATCCTGTCATCTGTCAATGGACATTTAGGTCACTTCCATGTCTTGGCTATTGTAAATAGTGCTGCTATGAACATTGGGGTGCATGTATCTTTTTGAAATATAGTCTTCAGATATGTGCCCAGGAGTGGCATATATAAAGCTATACTTTTAATTAAATACAAATTGAACTGAATAAATTTAGTCACATTCCAGCCTTACAGCACATCAGTAATGATCCTTTATCAAGAAAAATTTTAAATTGGATAATGAATATTCAAAATGGATTTCCTCCTACTTATAAATTTGTTTCTTTGTCCTGATTTTTATTTTACAGACATTAAGAGTTTTGGGTCTTTGGTTTTTTGTTTTTGTTTTTTTTTTTTTTTAACTTTCAGAGCAGCACTTGTATGCCAAAACCACCCAGTGTCATCCTTTTGGATGAGACAGTGTTTACATAAAAATAGTTCTGATAATGAAGTACTCAATACTTTACCTAATTATCTGTAAAGATTCAGGATCAGCGAGGAGCTAAGAAAGATGTGATATAAGCCTCAATCTTTTCTCTTCCCCACAGGTCTTGAAACAGTTGCCTCCTACCCCGGGATGCCAGTGAAGTGTCTAACTTCCCATCTACTGCAGTCTAGGAAAAGGCTGCCAACATCCAGTGCCAGTAGTCAGTCCCACACCTTCATATCCAGCGTGGAATCCGAGTGCCACAGCAGTCCCAGATGGGAAAAGGATTGCCAGGTTTGTGTGAAATTCACCTTAAGCCAAACCAGTTACGTGTGTCAAATTAATGATTAGAAATACTTTATTCTTTTTCCATACAAATTTTATAAAGAAATGAAATTGTTACACGAATGGCAGGCAAGGTACGCTTCATTTTCCTATATATTCTGTCAAATTCTCTTAAAATATTTCATTTCTCATTCAAATGTGAAATTATTCTTGAATGATAGAATCCAAATTTTTAAATTTTTGTAGTAAATCGATAGTAAATGTTGGCCTTAAGGCATCTAGATGGGGAAATGGGACTTTTTTTGGAGGGGTGGGTGTGGGGGAGGTCATTAGGTCTATTTATTTGTTTATTACTGGTTTTATTTTGTTGTTTTTTTTAATGGAGGTACTGAGGATTGAACCCAGGACCTTACCCACACTAAGCGTGCGCTCTACCACTGAGCTGTACCCTCCCCCTTCTAGGCATCTAGATGGACTTCTTTTTTTTGTTTTTTTTTTCAATTCTCTTCCCTGACACAGACATTAGATTGTTGAGGTTTTTTTTAACCTGTGTCTTACTTTATTTTTTTTTACTTCTCCTGCCTATATCTTATTTTAAAACTTCTATCTCCTATGCTGATTTCCGCCCATTTCTCATTTAGTGTAATGGTAACTCTTCTGGGTTACAAATAACTTTTAGACCACAAAGGTAATGTAGGTGTGTCTTTGAAAGTATCTGTTCTAAGGAGATTGCTTGCTAGGTTAATAGAGTTACTGAAAGTTATTTTATTTAATTTATATATTCTGTTTGTGGCTTTTTAAAGCTAATAAATATTAAAGCCAATGATTAATCACTGCTTATTATTACTAAGTAAGTTAAAGTTTGACCTTTCACATATCAAAACTGTGCACTATTAGGGTTTACTAACAATTTACTCTAATTGAGTATTCTTGTAGAAATCCTGGTTACCATGTGCCGATTTGCAGTATTTTGTACAAAACTCTGGTCACACAAGAGCACTTTCAGAGAGCTAGAATTCAAATAGTATTTAAGAAAAGCACTTTGTTATCAATGCATCATCAGTTTATCTTGTTGACAATGGACTTTAACTCTTCTTACTTTTGGTTTTTAATTATAAATCGCCGCTAGTTCGGTTACATGCTTGTCAGCTTGGTTTTATCATACTTGTATGAGGTGATGCATGTTGACATTAGCCATATTTCTGGTCTGTAATTTTCCATTACCTGTATTTCAAGCTCTGTGCTTTTGAAATTCAAAACAAGCATCCATACCGCTGTTGCAGGGCAGATACATGCATAATGTAGCCTTACCCTCAATTTTGCCTGAGTATATTCCTATTAATTTTTCCTATTGAAATAATACAAATTATACTATCAAATACAAATGGAATTGTGTTAAATTTTATACCAGTGTTTCACTCAAAATAATGTATGTAAATGTATACTATAATTGTTTAATTTCTTTCTAATTCTCCGTTACCATTGTTCTTTCTTTCCATTGGAAAGTGGAAACAGGTAACATAGTAGTTTGTGGGGTCATTTATCCCACTTGAGGGGGCACAGGCTTAAGAGTTTAAAGAATCTCAGCTTTATATAATTTTTTTAAGTGTTTTTACCTCCCTCTTAGGAAAGTGATGATGCAGCGGGCTCTACAGTGATGAGCTGGAATGTAATTGAAAAGCCTTTATGTACAAAATCTACAAATGCCATCGAGACCAAAAGTTTCCATACAAAGGATCTTGAGTTAGCCCTTTCTCCCATTCAGAATAGCGGTGGCATTCCTGCCACTGGAAGCTCTTGTGTAAACCCTGCTGAAAAATGCTCCTCTGGGGAAGTTTCTTGGGAAGCAAGAGAACTGGATAGAAACGATATTAATGTGGCCGCTGACACAAGCCAGTCTGGTTTTCATCAGTCACCCCAGTGGGCTGTGGATTCTGGTGGGGTGACGGAAGAGCACCTTGGGACAAGAAGTTGTAAAAGAAGTTTCGAGTTAGTTGACTCCAGCCCTTGTCAGGAGATCATACAAAATAAAAAAAATTGTATAGAGCATAAGCATAGTAATGAAATGAGAGATTGTTACGCGAATCAGCAGACAGGCTTAACAACTGAAGTCCAGGACCTTAAGCTGTTGGTGTGCGGGGCTCAGCACTGTGCTAATAAGGATAACGTGGGCAATTCTTTTATTGACAAACAACAAACACCAGAAAAGTCACCTGTCCCAGTGATAGCAAAAAACCTAATGTGTGAGCTGGACGACGACTGTGACAAGAGTAGTAAGGATTACTTGAGTTCTAGTTTTCTATGTTCTGATGGTGACAGAACCCCTAAAAGTATTCAGATGGACTCTGATTCGTCCTTTCCTGGAATTTCTATAATGGAAAGCCCATTAGGAAGGCAGTCCTTAGACCCAGATAAAAGCATCAAAGAATCCTCTTTGGAAGAATCAAATATCGAAGACGCACTCACTGCATCACCCAGCGGCCAAGAAAGTACCTTGCCGAGAGGTGAGGAGAGTCCTGCCCTCCAAGACAATGACCAGAAAATGTTAGCTCCCTCCTCGGAGGTGCTGAAGACATTAACTGCTAAAAGAAATGCTGTAGCTTTTCGGAGTTTTAACAGCCATATTAACGCATCCCATGTCTCAGAACCCTCCAAGATGAGCATCTCTTCGTTGGATGCAATGGATGTTTCATGTGCTTACAGTGATTCATGTCCCATGGCGATAACCCCTACTCAGAAAGAAAGAGCCTGTAGGCCACATCAGGTGTGTTATCACTTTATCTAATGTTTCGTCCTTTAGATTTTAGAAAAATAAACTATTATGTCCAGACACTTGCCTGTCAGCTAGAGCATAGACTATTAATCATGTAGTTTTTGTTCTGCTTGTTGGGAGTCTGGGGCTCATGAGAGGTTTTCATACAGAAAGATAAAGCTGGTAGTGATGTTTATTCGTCTTAACTACAACACCGTCTTCATTTGTATTGTTCTGTTTACTTTCGCATACTTACATATCGCATGTCTGCATATTTACAGACATCTTTTCACTTGCTCACAGCAACTGGGATACAAAATTAAAGTCCATCTACTTTACCGCCGTCTAAGGACATATTTAGGTGATCTCTTTTCTTTATGGAAGAAAATTGAAAAATATATATTTCAAATCTTTTTTTCCCTAAGGCTTTATCTTTATACATCCAAAGTTTCGGGGTTTTTTTTTTCTTCCTTTGGAGAGGTATCATAATACAGAAACTGTGAACCCCAAATTTAGCGTTCCAAGACTTGTTTTCTATTTGAAACTTACTGAGTGACTTAAAAGTCCCTTTCCTTCAGAGCCTCTGTCTGCCATCTGTTTGTGAAATATAATGATACCCGTCCTGCTGGTCCCAGAGTCCTTGTGAGACAACAAAATATCTTAAAAACATAAATGCTGGTTAGCACAAGAGATTATTTATATGTAGTTCTGTCTTATGCATTGTTCAGATAATCAATCGTCAGCTGCAGCCTCCCTCTGTGACTATTCTTAAGCTTGTATTGATCCATGCTATCAAGAAATTTTTCTTGTGGATTTTTTCATTGTTTCTTGTATATCCAGATCTTACTGAAATAACTGGTGTGTTACCTATTGAATTGCATTAGCTGTCAGGACTCTCCATAATTATAATTAATGAGACCATTTTCAAACTTGATCAAGGATTTGAGTGTGTCTTCTATGCCCAGCAGCCTAGCTCTTCTTTGGTTTTTGCATTTCTAGAAGTTCACGATATTTATTGTCTCTTAAACTGTTTTGAAATTAGCAGACCCCAAATCAGGTCAAGTCAGGAACTCCATACCGAACTCCAAAGAGCGTGAGAAGAGGGGCAGCCCCAGTGGACGATGGGCGAATCCTGGGAACCCCCGACTACCTCGCGCCTGAGCTGCTGTTAGGCAGGGCCCATGGTAAGGCATGCACGTCTTGAGTTTTTGAAGTATCTATCACTGTATTTTCTTTTGAGATAAATTGTCTTAAATTTCTTTGGTGCTTAGATTGCCTACGGATGAACTCATACAGTATTCTTTTCTCACATATATGGCCTTTATTATAGGAAAAGAAGACATGCAACCATTAATTCTTTGCCCGCTGGTTTAGTCTCAGTGATCCAGAGAAGGCCCACCTCCCCCCAACTCTTACCATCTTTGTTCTAAATGTCTCCCCAGGTCTATTCTAGTTTGGGCTCAGGGATACAGAGTTGGGCTACACTTCTGTTCAGTCTGCAGAAGCCTCTTCCTGTTTAGAGCTCACCCTCACTCTACCCGCACCAGAAGGGTCCAACCAGAAATGAGCCAGCCCTCAAAATGCAACACAGAAATAAAGGGGTGACATTTTCACTGTTTCTTTTTTTTCCCTTTTCGCTCTCTGAAGAATTTTCCCTTCCTCCATTCTGAAGTGACCTGTATTGCTTTCCCAGCAAAACACCACAAACTGGGTGGCTCAGAACGACAGAATTGTTTATTGTCTGATGGTTCCGGAAGCTAGAAGTCTGAAGTGAAGTGTCTACAGGACCTCCTCCCTCCGAAACCTGGATCCTTCCTTGCCTCTTCCCAGCTTCCTGTGGTTTGCCAGCAGTCTTTGGCTTGCCAGGACTTGGAGATGCATTGCTCCTGCCCTCCCTCTTCCATGGTGTTCTCCCTGTGGCTCTGTGGTCACAGGGCTGCATTCTTAAAAGGACGCCAGTCATGCTGGATTAGGGGCCCACTCCACTCCCATCTGACCTCTTCTTAATCTAACTAATTACATCTGCAAGGACCCTATTTCCAGATGTCACATTCAGGGGACCTCAGGGTTAGGACTTCATCCTATCTTTTTGTTGGGGCATAATTCACCTCACAACAGGAACCCCTTCTTCTACATCTGGATGTTAATTACTTCCCTTGTCTTTGGGCTCATCTTCCCCACCCCCACCCCCACCCCACACCTTCTATTGTTATTTCTTTGCTGCCTTTTCTCTGTAGTCTGAAAACAAGATTCCACCTTTGTCTTTCCCTCACCACCTAACTCAAAAGTAGTTTCTTGCCTTTGCCTGATCATTTCTGCTCTGGCAATCCGATTGTTATCCCTGCCATTGAACTGAAACGGTTTCATGGACAGTCACCAGTGATGTCATCACTGTCAGATCTGCCAGTCTCTCCTCTGTCCCACTCCTGTCACCACTGTTGCTGATCCTCAGTTCTTCCTTATCTCTTCTAAATTAGAAGCTCTGCAAGATTCTGCCCTGTACCCTTTTTTCCCCACACCTGCTCCCCGTTAATCTCATCACTCCCATGCCTTCAGTTGTCACATCTCTGTTGATGTTTTCTAAATATCTGTTCCTAATCCTGACTTTCTCCAGGCAGCGTTCTACTGTCATTCAGAACTACGTGTCTTGCCCTTCCTCTGTTCCCTCTCTCTGTTTCATCATCTTCGTGGTGACACAAATGTTGTCCCTACATTCAGACATTTAAATCCGGTTAATGATATCTCTGCTCTGTTTCTTCTTTTTCATGTCTGCCACTCTTCCACGTAAGAACCTCATCTCTCCCTCTCGTTAATTTAATAACTCTCTTTGTGATCTCCTCAACTCCATTCTGTTGTCTGTGATCATGGCCACCAGATTCTCCCTCCTGAAGCAGGATGGAGTCCATGCTACTTCCCTCCTTGAAGAACCATGGTGGCTCCTTCCTACCTGCAAAGTGGCATCCAGGTTACTGACGGGTGGCCCTCAGCTCTCATGCTAGTCTCATCTCTCAAAGAGTCTCTTTATGGGCCTCACCTTCCCATTCTGCTTAGACACATTTATTTTCGTGTTTTCCTTATTTTGCACAACTGTTTTGCCTTAGTCTAGAAAAGCCAGTCCCCAATAAGCTTGCTGTCAGATTTCTTCTCATCATGAACAGTCAATGTCAAATGTCACCTCTTCCATAAAGCATCCCTTGATCAACTACGGAGACCTAGCTCTTCGATATTACTTTATTAGATGCTTTTTAAAACTTACATCATTCTTCTTATGTCATAATTATTATATTTGTCTCCACTACAAAAGCTTAAGAAAGTTCCTTAAGGCTGGAGTCTGAGTTCTCCTTCCACAAATCACTAACCATTGTCAATAATCTCTGCAGTGTTGAAGTTAGATACACTTAATATTCCCCTTTCTTTATCAGCCAAAGCAACTACGTTCCTCTGGGCACTTAACTAATTTTTGTACACTATCCCTTTTGCTAAGTCACAGGTTTGCCAGCTCATTTCCTGTATTACAGTTCACATTTTCTGCAACTTTGGATACAGTATGAAAGTGAACTTCAAATGTAAAGATTTACTTTATAAGATCTTGTCATTCTTTTCATGGGACCTCTAGTTATCTTTGCTGACTAGTGATAGATTATAAAATTTCTGTTTTCTTATTAAAGGGATTTGATACATAGTTTTTAAAATAACAAATAATACAGAGCAATTTATAATGAAAAGAAAACAGTAATTCCCTGTTCTCTACCCCTCCCCCCAAAATCCCAGGCCCCAGAAACACCCACTTCAGCTCCTCAATTTCCCCTTGTACTAACCTCTCTAATTGTAAACCTAATGGGGAGGGACAGCTAAAACATCTCTGATGTTCCACCGTTGTCTTCCCCTCAGCCAAGGGGACTTAAGGACTCTGGACTGAGTTTCCATAGCTTCTCATGCATATGTTTGTTTCAACTCTATTTTTTTTCTATTTTTTAATTTTTTATTGAAATACAGTCAACTACAATGTGTCGATTTCTGGTGTACAGCACAATGTCCCAGTCATGCATACACATACATATATTCGTTTTCATAAAGATTATTACAAGGTATTGAACATAGTTCCCTGTGCTATACAGAAGAAACTTTTTTAAAAATCTATCTTTATATATAGTGGCTAACATTTGTGTATCTCAAACTCCCATGTTTAACCATTCCCACCCCATTTTCCCTGCTAACCATAAGATTGTTTACTATGTCTGCAAGTCTGTTTCTGTTTTGTAGATAAATTCATAGTGTCCTTTTTTTTTTAGCTTCCTCATATGAGTGATACCATGATATTTTTCTTTCTTTCTGCCTTACTTCACTTAGAAAGATGATCTCTAGGTCTATCCATGTTGCTACAAATGGCATTATTTTATTTTTATGGCTAAATAGTATTCCATTGTGTAAATATACCACAACTTCTATATCTAGTCATCTGTTGATGGACATTTAGGTTACTTACAAGTCTTGGCTATTGTAAATAGTGCTGCTATGAACACTGGGGTGCAGGTGTCTTTTCAAATTAGAGTTCCCTCTGGATATATATACCCAGAAGTAGGATTGCTAGATCATATAGTAGGTCTGTTTTTAGTTTTTTGAGGAATCTCCATACTGTTTTCCATAACGGCTGCACCAAACTGCATTCCCATCAGCAGTGTAGGAGGGCTCCCTTTTCTCCACAGCCTCTCCAGCATTTATCACTTGTGGACTTTTGAACGATGGCCATTCTGACTGGTGTGAGGTGATACCTCATTGTAGTTTTGATTTGCATTTCTCTGATAATCAGCAATATTGAGCATTTTTTCATGTGCCTGTAGCTCTCTTTAAATTGGGTTAAAATGGTCAGTATTCTCTCTCCCAGAGTAGGCTGTTTTCTCCTTGAGGAAACCTCTCTTTTTCATCTTTGTATTCCTTATATCTGGCACAATACCTGGTTTCTAGTTCAGTGAATGATGTGAGAATGAACTCATAACTTTATAACAATGGACCTAACTCCTGTTTTCTTACATGCAGGATTTCTGACTTCGGGTGAGTGAATTTCTGCACAAAGTAATGCGGCCAAGCATATTTAACTGAACAGTCAAAGTATAACTAGATCACATTGCATTAAAAAAAAAAACTTTTTTTTTCATTTCAGCTCACTTGTGAAATACAAACATGAACTGTCTTCTGTCTTCTGAGCAGGAAGACAGCCAGGGCGAGTGCTCTTCTCCGTGAAAACAAATGTAGACATGTGGCATTTTTATAACTATTAAAGGTAGCAAAGAGTGTAGATACAGCCATTTTTTACTGCAGTTGAAGAAATAGGCTTGATAAAAATATTAAAATTAGCAGCCATTATTATTAGAAAATAGAAAGATGTAACAGTATCAATATACAAATTACAGAAGTGGGTTTTGAACTAGGAAGCCAGTAGTATAAAAGCAAGCCTGCTCTATATCTCTGGCTAATGATATATATTATAATTGATTTGTTTTATAATCGATAATATGATTTATCACAATATGTGATCTTATTAGACTTTGACTCATATATGACATATATGAGAGAAATCATGTATGTTTTTTGACATGAGTACATTTTGGCTGAGCTGGGAAAAGGGTCCTAATTTCTAACCTGAGTAAAATAAATTAAAATGCACATTTTTTCCTGATTGCCCCTTACTTTTCTGTTATTTGGTTATGTTATCTAATCTGTTGGAATAATTCTTTCTCGGTGCTGCTTAAAAGGCCTACTAACTGAGGTGGTTTATATGTTTTTCTTCAGTGATTTCTGTAGAAACGGAAGCCTAGAGACTGTTGGCACCTGTGTTCCTTAGGGAAGTTGGGATTATGTGGCTTGCAGATGAAAAGGCACTAAATGCATGCGATTATTTTTTCTGATGGCAGATTCCAAGATACTTTCCAGCTTGTTTTAAAATGAAATGGTGGCAGTTGCTTAACCACAATAAGGAATTTTGTGAAATTGATTTTTAAAGTAATTTTCAGGCAAATTTAGTTCTAGGCTAGAATCTCCAATTCTGAATTTATACTGAAGTTAATCATTTTGGGACTGAAATTAACCTTTGCTTAGGAAACATTCTTATTCATTGATGTAACTAAACAAAAGTATGAACCAGATTATAAGGGCATGTTTAAAACAGTCATTTAAAATATCCTTGTATACAAATGATGTGTCCAATGAAGATTTTATTTAAAAATCAGCTTTACTTATTTATTAAGACTTACCTTCTGATTACCTCCTCGAGCTGTAGTTTAAATGAATTTTTTTGTTAATTTGTTCTCTATATTCTTAAAAGAAATAAAGCTACATTAAAACACTGCAAGTAAGGCTTTCCCTAGCTACCACGTTACTCTCCAATTAGCATTAATGTTGCTACTTCATCTCATTCCTTTGTGAAAAGAGTGGGACATAGAATCATCTAAATGTTGTTTCTTGATTTGAAATTGAGAAGCACTCTTTTAGAGAATAATTTTCAGATTAAATGCGTTCCTCAGTTGTGTTTTAGGATTTAGAACAAACAAGTGTCCAGAATATCAGGGGTTATTAAGAAATGACAAAAGATAGCTTTGACTTTAATTTCTAGCTAGCCAGGTTGATTGCTAATCTAAAGTTCTGTTTTCCAAGAAAGTAATTACCACTTTGCCTAAATTAAGGTAATTTGGGTTCTTGTACCTTCCGAAGCCAGAAGAAAGCCTTAGGAAATGAGCGTTTGGGGCCCTCAGTGTGGCCAGACATCCACGTGTTATTAATTACTGTTTTAGTTGATCGGACATTTGTAGAAAAATGCGTTCAGCTACTTCCTCTTAAATTCCAGGTCCTGCAGTAGACTGGTGGGCACTTGGAGTTTGCTTGTTTGAGTTTCTGACAGGAATTCCCCCTTTCAGTGATGAAACACCACAACAAGTATTCCAGAATATTCTGAAAAGAGGTGATTCTTTTTCTCCTATTAAAATAGATTCATTTGTCTCATTTACCTCTGTGTATTGTTATTTTGAGCAATAATTAGCAGGTTATTTGTATTTGTAGATATCCCTTGGCCTGAAGGCGAAGAAAAGTTGTCTGGTAATGCTCAAAGTGCAGTAGAAATACTCTTAACCATTGATGATACAAAGAGAGCCGGAATGAAAGGTAAGGTTTTGTGTTAGTAAACTTTTACCTTTGATGTGTTTCAGGGATGAATGTTAATGATACCAAGTTCTAGTACAGTACTACAGATAATGTGACAGATAAGTGAAATCGGTTTTTAAAAATTCGTTTTTATTTTTGCCCTCTAGGTATGCATTGACATATTTGTCCTTATTCTACATTAAAATTCAGTGCAATCAGGTTGTAATCTTCACTCCATGAATTTTATTGATCCCAAACTGGTACCTGAAACAAGCTGATCTTGTCCATGTCTTTAGGTTTTTCAGAGCCTAATAAAAGTTATACATCAGCACATACGGGAAATTTTTTAAATCAAAGCTTCCTGATCTATGATTTCTTACTGCTTCATTTCTGATATCATTATTGGTTGACAAATATTTTTATGGACTGGCTCCTTGTTGCATTATCTTCACAGCCAGGTTGCCTCAAAAGAAGACAAAATTGGTACATTGTAACCCATTCAAGGGTTTTGTTTTGTTCTTTTTAAATCAATGCAGGAAACTCCCGTTCATTTTAAACTCGTTTTCAAACTCTGGTAACATTAGCAGCTGCCTTAAAATCCTTTTTAACAAGATTTCTATAGAGACAGCTAAGTATTCTGTCTTGAAATGCATTTCCATGTGAAGTGAGGTATATTTAGGAAAATGAACTTTAGCAATATGTATATCATTTGTGTCAGCTTCTAGATTCTCCCTCCAGGAAGATCAGCAGTTTATTTATTTATCAAATCCTATAGAGTGACTTCTGGGTGCCGGACAGTGTTACCGTTTTGGGCACTGGAGGTCCCCTACAGATGAACCAGACTGAAATCCTGTGCTTACTATTCTAGAACTTACATTCTAGTGGAAAGACAGAAAGTAAACAAATACAATCATAACATAATGCCATGTGGTGGTAAGTACACGCAGAGAGATGAAGGAGAGTGAGAAGGATACAAAACGAAGCCAAGAGTTTTTTTTTTTTAAAGATGGGGTGGTCAGGAAGACCTCTGAAGGGTGGAATTGGAGCAAAAACCTATGTAAAGATGCAGACATTTGAAAACCAAGCTCTAAACATTGCTTTAGAACAGCAGTTCTCCATGGGATGATTTTGCTCCCCAGAAGACATCCAGCACTGTCTGGAGACATTTTGTTGTTGTTGTGACAACAGTTGGGGCCTCTAGTAGGTAGAGGCCAAGACTTCTGCTCAGTTTCCTACAATGCACAGGGCAGTCCCTCCCACAAAGGATTATCTGGTCCCAAATGTCAGTTGTAACAAAGTTGAGAAACCGTTGCTTAGCAAATGGCTATAATGTACGGTAATGTACTCCGTCCATTCTTACCAATGACGTAAGATTTGTGTTCATTTGTTAAATGAACAGTTTACCTTGTGGAGCAGATAGGGGTATTCTTCAGTTAAGAAACAATTAGTTGTTTTAACTCCTGTTTGTTTCGTTTTTTTTTTCCACACCTGTTTGTTTAGTTTATCTTAACTTAGATTGGAATTCCTTTGTGGATTCTGTTCAAATAAAGAGTTGTGACGAGAGGCTCACAAAGCAGCACATCACATCCACGTATCCCAGTTTGAGTTACCACCACAAATAACTCTGAAGTCATCTATGCTCAGTTATGTATTTTGAACCTTTGAGACAAATAAATACTCTAAGTGTGAATCATTTTTGCTATCTTATCCCTTTTCCTGCCAGTCTTTTAGTTTAAGGAAAAACCAACTTACTGGATTCTGACATACTGATTTCCCAACACATTACCCCCAGTACAGACACCCAGTTCTTTCCTGTCTGTGTAGTCATCATCTGATATTTTCCTTAAATCTGATTGTTTGCTGTGTTTGTTTACTGCCTTAACTGTCACTTCATTTTTTTGGCCAACATCTTTATTATTGCCTGATGAAGTGAATAGTGGAGGAGAGGGGAAGCCGTGTCTACCAACTAAATACCAAACTGTGATCAAAAAAGCAAATTTTCATTTTGGTAGCTAGAAGAAAATGGCAGGAAAATGCAGTTTAAGAGGTGAGCAAAGCTGAGATTTTGCAAGTGGAAGCAGTAAGACTCTGATGTGGCCACGCCGCTGGGTAGGTGGTGTATCGTAGAGACGCAAGTCAGTGAAGTCAAAGAACCAGGAGGAGAAAGTATCAAGTGTCATCCGTGTGTACGTTGAAAGCACCATGAAGCACAAGGATGGCGCACAAGGGAGAAGGCAGGGGAGTGGAGGCTGAGCTTCTTTCCGAAGTTATCTAGTGGGGGTGATGCTGAGTGCGCAGAGCTCCAAGCAGGTGACCAGCACTGGGAATGAGAAACAGGGCGTTAATCATGGAAGATCCGTAGGATGGAAGCTGTACCGGGGAGCAGGAAGTTTCTCATTGAGTCAGGGATTCTGTGAGAAGAGGCAGGCAGTGAGAAAGATAGGTGTCTGTTCGGGCAAATCATCATTCGCTCATTTGACGAACGCAGACGAAGCCTCCCCCCCCCCCCCCCCCCCGTCACATGCCAAGTCATACACACAGTGACACGGTGTGTGCGGCTGTGAAGTATGTGGTTGAAGAGAAAGACGACAAGTGTTTTTAAAATGTCTGTGAAAAGGACATAGTAAAGTAGGGCACGGTACATGGGAGACAGTCTCTTCTTAATTCCTGAAAAATAGTACTTTGGTAATGGTGTCATAAGACTGTTTTGTTTTATGTTTTTCTCAAGAGCTGAAACTTCACCCTCTATTCAGCGATGTGGACTGGGAAAACCTACAGCATCAAAGTATGCCTTTCATACCCCAACCAGATGATGAAACAGATACATCGTATTTTGAAGCCAGAAATAATGCCCAGCACCTGACCATATCTGGATTTAGCCTATAGCGCACACATTTTCCCTTTAGTCAGTCTTGCCGTAGAGAGTAAGTAGCATAATTGCATATGCCTTAATACCAGATTGATCTAAGGGGGGAAAAAAAGGCATTATTTTACCTGGATCAATGAGCTTCCTGTGCATGTTACAGCTGCCACAGTGTCAAAAGGCTATTATAATCAGTAATTTATGTTAATCTCAGCATTGTATATAGATCTTCAAAGCTTTTTTCCCTCTTATTTATTTTGTCACTGCACTTTATTTACATTCAGTAAACTAGAATGCCATTACCACTTGAAGAGTGAGCCTCAGGCCTGGTGTTCTTTCTCATCTGTTGATTTCAGTCCACCTTTCAGCTTGGTGTTAATATAACAAAAACATTGTACAGCTTTATTTTAGTGTAATTTATCCACACTTGGTTGCCTGCAAAAGCCGTATTCTCTTGGGCAATCCTTTAAAGCTGTACTTGTGACCTCAAAAATGCTGCTGGAAAATTCCTTCACTTAGTACTGTAACTCCTTTCAGGAATGAGGGCTAAACAAAAGGACTAAGGTTTGGGTTTACTTTGCTCTGAATACAGTTCTGCTGCCTTGACTGCTTCTGGTGCTTTTTCTACAATACATGTTTGTTTAAAATAGTACTTCAAAGCTTAGGTGTGATACACTGTAGGAATTTTAACAGCCTATTCAATTTTAACAAAAAAACACGATCATTTACTTTTAAATAATTTGTTTAAAACATATGCGGCATTACCAGAGTAGCCTAATTCTTAAAAATAAATAAATAACTTACTTTTGCTTAATAAATGTAATTGTAACATACTTCAGTGTATTATCTGTCCACTATCATTTTTTAATTTATTTTTTTACTATTTTTTTTTTGCGGGGGGAGGTAGTTAATTTTTAGAGGAGTTACTGGGGATTGAACCCAGGACCTCGCGCATGCTAAGCATGCTATCTACCACTTGAGCTATACCTTACCCCCTCTTTTAAATATGGATACACGAAGATTCAGCTTCACAGGTCATATCTTAAATTCATCGAGGTTTTCTGCATGCTTACCCCCACAGAGAGAAAAGTTCAAATTTAAATGTACCAGGTGTAGATTTTCTGCTAATCTGTTAAATACTATTGTTCCTTTTGCAAAATGGCTTTAGTGTTTCTACTTTTCATTACCATCCCAGTAAGAGCCCTGTTATTAGATAGTTGACAAAGATAATACAAGTTTAAAACGGTTACAGTGAAAGACACCTTTATAATCAGTGCTATGCCACTGAAACCATGATTTAAAGGTTTTACTGGGTTTATTTTAGTGATGACTACTTAGATTTAATGCTCCTAATAGTCACCTCTTCCAACAATATGTTCAAAATACAGTTGTTAAAACTTTGTTTAATATAAATTACATCCTTCCCTTAAATTAGGTAAAAGCTGGGATTATTTATCACCCTCTTACTGACCTTTCAAGTAGGAGAAAGCAGTGGTGGCTTTGGAATCAAGCACAAATGGTTTAAACCATTGGTCTGCCACAGTAAAAAAAACCTTGGGCAGGTTAAACTCTGTGCATTGTCTCCCTGTATTGAGCAGATTAATAATACGAAGCAAGCTGGTCCTTAAAGGAACTGCCCAGGACACCAGTCTCATCAGGGATTTGAAACATGACTAAATAATCAGGGGAAATGTACAGTGAGCCTATTCCTAGCACAGGAGATAGTGCCCTTAAGTGGAAAAGGTAAGAATAGTTTGTTGTTACAGACCTGGCTGGTGCAGCGACAGTCACTTGGAGTTCTGCATGCTGTCATGATGTTTACTGGGAACAAGTGACTTACTATCTAAACTTAAGCCTGTAAGACACCTGTCAAGTTGTGGCTTCAGACACTCATTAAGGAAATACCTGAGACAGAACAAGAAAAATGGGAGTGTTTTGGCAGTTGTGTGGATTGTGTGTACATACATGTCTTTAAAGACAGATTACTCTGCCAGTAAAAATCTGTGTATCCATTGCTAACTATAATGTTTATTAATTGGAAATAGTTTTCACCCCACTTCCAGTGACTGTTAAACAAATACAGAAAATATTTTAAGTGGTACCCTGGTGTACCTTTGTCAGAATTTAAATAAGACAAAGTATGTAGCAAACATAAGAGATGTTTAATAAATGATCATTATTTGAGCCCTAAGTACCCTACTACTTCTTAAATATCTGTCTTAATGTTGGCTTTGGGTAATGGTTGCTGTATAAAACCCCACCATTGTTCTCTAAAACATCTCGAAGGACAGTTTCAGATCTAATCACGCTGCCAGAAAGAACCATCTTGTTTTTAGCCACTTACAAACAAGCTCAGAGTCCAAAAGAGTGTGCAAATATTTACCGTTTCCACCAGGCCTCCTTTCAATTAATACCAAGCCAACCATGGATGGGTCATTCTTATCTCTGTGGAAGGTGGCTTGGTCAGAGCAGCATTTGAAGGAGGGAGACAGAATAGAAAGCTACTGAATCAGCCCACCTGGATTCAAGATATATTTTAGAGGTAGAATCAGTAGGACTTACTGACACATGAGATGAGGAGGGTGAAAGAATGGGAATTTTGAGCTTGTTTGTTACACAACATTATTGTAGCAGCTATTTTTCCTATACGTAGCAAGTGATAACACAGTGAAACTGCAGACCCTGGAACAAAGAGAAGATACTATAAGCATCCGAAGAGCAAGAAAAAAGACTGGTATGAGATAATGGAAAAAATACACATATTGGTCTCTGTCTCCCGTTCCCGGTACAGAGCTCCCCAAACTCTTGTGATTTCCTAAGTGATTAAGAGCATTAGGAGCATTCTGTTGTTGTTCTAATATTTGGTCTTTGACCCTTGGTTCCTGTCCCAGGGCTCCTAGACCCCTTGGGGTTTCCTGAGTGACAGCCGTGTTTTGGTCTAATGAGGTGACGATGGGTCACCAAAAGGACCAAGCTATGATTAGAAGCTTGGGACTTTCAGCCCCACCCTCCATTCTCCAGAGAAGGTAGAGGGGCCGGAAATGGAGTTTACGTCTGCGCATGCCTGCGTGAGACTAAGCCTCCATAAAAACCCCCAAAGTGCAGGGCTCGGAGAGATCCTAGTTGGTGAACACATGGAGGGGCTGGGAGGGTGGCGACCCAGAGAGGGCATGGAGGTGCCACACCCCTTCCCACACAGCCTGTCCTGTGCTTCTCTCCTGCCTGGGTGTTCACCTGTATCCTTTACCATTTTCCACCTAAGACGAACTGTACATATTTAAGATGGCTGATTAAGGCTGCACTGAGAAGCTAGAGGAGGCCACCGATTTGGAGTAAGAACTGAAACTAAGATTTTGACAAGATCAGTAACATTCTCAACCAAACGACTAAATGAGTTAAACTTCACCCAGGTGCTGATTTTTATAAAATGATATGTAATAGCATGGCTTAATGCAATGCCAACAGTAACAACTAATAAAAACCATAACATTTCTCATTAACCTTTTATTTTTAACTTGGTTTTACAATAAAGAAACAGAAAAGAAGTAGATCGTTAAAAAAATACCGTAGCTGTCAATTTAAAATTTTAAATGAGGTTCTTGTTAAACAAAACGGTACCACTATATCCTATAATTTCATCATCTTTACTTGTATATACAAGAACTGTGTGCAAAGTGCTTTTCAAACTATAAAATAAGACTTCGGAATAGGATACAAATAGTTATACCTAGGAGTTAGTAGCCCCCAACTGCTTCAATGAATCACAACTACTTTCATTCTTAATTTGCATCTTATTTATTTACATACTAAGAGAAAAAGCCACCATTTTCTGATACCAGATTGATAGCTAATTTTTGAAAATAATCCCTGATCCACAGGTCTAAGTTTTATTTTTACTTATAATGCAGGGTTACTTGCTTCATTTTTTTTCCTGAAATAGAGGACAGTTTTTAAAAGGCAAATAGTAGTAGATCCCTTGAGACAGACACATTTTAATCAAGATGGGGTTAAAAAATAAAAAACATCAAGTTACCTGTAAGGAAAAAAGAGTCTTAGGAAAAGCAAATCATATTCTTCTGCTTTTTTCTTCAGGTAAACAGAGAACCACCCTCTATACTAGGGATGGGTTACTTTCTTATTGAAAACACTCTGAACACATGATGTTAAACTCAACATCATACATACCAAGAATATTTTTTAATTATTTGATACTAAGACTTTGAATCAGACAAATCTTTAAAGTACAAGGTATATCTACATGAGAAGGTAGTTTTAAAAGGTATACAGGAAGAATCATTCCAAACAAAGCCTTCAAGGATCTAAATGTGGTAGGTTGGTGGGGGAGGGGAGACACTTAAATTTACACCAGTTGGCTGTGTCTTGTTCACATGGAAGCACATGGCCTGCTAGCTTGCAAATCCCTCCAATACCCTGGTGAAGTAGGTTTATCGCAAATATTACCCCCGAAGGAAAACCTGAGGCACGAAGAGGTTGAGAGTCCGGTCTGTGTAGTTTACCAGTTGCAGAAAAGTGATATTCATGTGTCTCCTTTTTGACCTTTGTAAAAACAGTATAAATAAGTTTTCATTTTATATTTCAAAGCACCCTATGAAGCAGAAACAAGATATCCTCAGTTAAAGAAAAATGATTACAAAGGAATCGATGTATGTGATTGAATACAAATCTTATGCATGATCTGCAGGTTGAGAATACACTGTCAAACCTACTGTAGGCCCCTCTTCATCACTTTCATTAGCAGGTTATGGCCATTCTGTGAATCATTTGTTAAAACTAAGCCAAGTACCTAGGACTCTACTTTGTCATAATGATGCCTGAACACTAACGTTAGAGCTGTGAGCCCAAGAAAGATTACGGGTGGGCAGCCCATGAAGTGGATGGATGTAGAGAAGATTCTTCCAGCCATTTTCTACTCCTTGGCATGGCGCTTCAGTGACTAAGAAAGAAAGCCGATTTAATCTCACTTGAAACTCACTCCTGGTTTGCATTCTTGCTCATATTTAATTTGGAAAATTAAAAATACCCAGTTATAAATCTGTTTTCATGATCACAACTGTACCTTTGGAAAAGCAGCTTATATTTCTCTATGGGAGATAATCAGGTATACATGTTACCAAACAATAATTAATAATTTAATGTCCTTCAAGTTCAAGGGTGGGGTAAATACATCTATGTATACCATTTATAACCTAGTTGAGATTGATTATTCAAGTATCAGCAATATTAGTCCTTAAAATGTTATCATTTGTGTAGTGCAAAATATATATATGTATATATGTACACAAACCAAACTACTGGACAACAAAAAGAAATGTAATCATCACAAACTAGGGTTTTCGTGTGAGCTCCACAATCCATCGTATTCCGAGCTCATCCAGGCCAACAGTCCTCTTCGGTAAGTGTCATGCTCTTCAGTTCAGTTTTCTTTAAAAAGAAAGGGAGAAAGAAAACCAATTTCCTATGAGTATAAATGTAACCTGAAAATGAAACACATCCATACCAAAGAATTTGCTGAACGGTAACACAACAATCATATTCAAATTCAAAATAAGACCATAAAGTTACAAGTGATTCTTATGAAATTACTTCACATCACTTGGGGCTCAATAGGAAAGATCCAGTTGCAAGGGATGACATTACCAAACAGCTTTGGTTTCTTTTTTAACTGAAGTATAGCTGATTTACAATGTTGTGTCAGTTTCAGGTGGATAGCAAAGTGATTCAATTATACATACATTTTTTTTTCTTTTTCAGATTCTTTTCCATTATAGGTTATTATAAGAAGTTGAATAGAGTCCCTGGTGTTATACAGTAGGCCCTTGTTGCTTATCTGTTTTATATACAGTAGTTTGTATCTGCCAATCCCAAACTCCTAATTCATCCCTCCTCCTCCAACCAAATAGTTTGTAATAAACAATTTAAATGTACATGCCTCCTCTCATAGTTTCTAGATTCTCATCTTTTTCCAGTTGGCTGTTCCACAGTTCAGATATTTGCCAGTTATTCCATAATATCATCAAAAGGAAAAAGTTGTGAAACAAAAAAGCGTAATAAAACAACAGACGGTTGATAGATATACAACCTGGACTGTTCATTTAATCAACACACATTATGTATCTGTTACTTTTCAGGCACTCTGCCAGGTACTGGGGATTCAGACGTCCACGAGGCAGGCTCTCAGCCCTCAAGAGAGCTCTCAGCTAACTGATGGGGTGCCGGGGGTACATAATAACCAACAACTCAGATATGAATAATGTGGCGGTATTAATGACAGCAGAGTAAGCTACCAGAAGAGGATGGGCTTGTTAGCACAACACACAGCAATCACGGATGCTCTGAATTCTGCAAAAGGTCTCACTGCCGTAAAATCTCTATACCCTCCTCAGCATTCCAGATGCCACAGTGTCTGAAACTTTCATTATTTATTCTTTTCCTCTGTAGAAATACTCCTATGCAATCTTCTTGGCAGGAGTGGTATTTTAAATAATCGGACCATTCCTTATCCTCTGCAGAAATTTTCTAATGTACACCTTGGCAGGAGGGACATTTGAAATAATCAGATGGATTTTCACATAACCGGAGGAGGAGATTACTCATGGCGTGAAGAAAAAAGGCCCCTGGAGGAACAGAGTCATGGGTGGTTCCAAAGACTGGCTGCCTGAGTGAGGCTTTAGCAGAAATGCTAGCTGGGAGGTACCTGAACAGTTATCAACACTTCCTAAGTGGGGGAGAGTATAGGTCAGTGGCAGAACATGTTATTAGCATGCATGAGGTTCTGGGTTCAATCCCCACCAGTACCTCCATTAAAAATAAATAGATAAACCTAATTACCCCACCCCCTCAAAAATAAAAAAAATAAAAAAATAAAAAAACACTTCCTAAGAACCCACATGATGCAAATTGCTATATAAAGTCCTTCGCAGCTTTACCAGAAAGCACACAATCTGGTCTATGAATTCTCCAATCTTCAATGTAATAGGGAAACAGACATAAATCATTATTGCTATCTTCAGAATCTGGGGATCTTTTTCAGGCTTTCAATGAGATTTTTCTCTCCTTTTTAAAAAAATTAACTTGCAAAACGTAGGGTACAGCCTGACAAAAGAAGAAAAGTTACGCAAAACAACAGATGAGAAAATTGGAGTAACATCCTGCCTTTCCCCAGCCCGCTGAACTCTCAGCCCTGCTGAGAGTCTCCCCTGCCTCACTGGAAGCCTGGGCCTGACTTTTTGGTCCAGGACCACCTTCTCCAGGCTCCATCTGAAGAATGTTTCTCCTGAGATCTGCCCCCACCTTATCCAGTTTTTACTGGATAAAAACTGAAAACTCATTGTCTCCAAGGAAACAACATGCCGGCAAGGTCATGAATCTGGGCACACTGATAAAGAATGGTTAGAAATATCCTTTCCTTCAAAGTACAGGCATCCTTTGACGATATTGCAGGTTTGGTTCTGGACCACCGCAATACAGCTAATACCGCAATAAAGCGAGTCACACAAATGTTCTGGTTTCCTGGTGCCCACACTATAGTGTAGTCTATTAAGTGTGCCATAGCATTATGTCTGAAAAAAACAATGGACAGACCTTAATTAAAAATTGCTTAATTGCTAAAAAATGCTAACTATCATGTGAGCCTTCAGCAAGCCGTAGTAGACACATCAAAGATCACTGGTCACAGGTTACCATAACAGATATAATAATAATGAAGTCTGAACTATGCCAAGAATTACCAAAATATAACCCAGAAACATGAAGTGAGCAAATGCTGTTGGGGAAATGGTGCTGATAAATTGTGACAGAGTTGCCACAAACCTTCAATTTGTAAAAAATGTAGTATCTGCAAAGTGCAACAGTATGAAATGAAGTCTGCCTGGAACAGATTAAGAATAGCCTTGTGGACTGAACGGGTCAGCTTTCAGTTTGTCCCTCGGGGATAATTTTAACAGCAGAATGACCAGGTGAGGTCATCAGGGCCATGTGGTACCACAGACTCAAGCCTAACAGGAGACAGGGCCGCAGGTGTTAGCTACTCTGCACATCACGTACGGAAGGAATGTTTTTCAGATCCCCTGCAGAGTGATATGAGATCTCTTTTACTTTTAAATTTATATCCTTCCATACTGGTGGGGAAAAAAAATCAAGCAGTGGACCTTAAGTATTACTTTTCATGTAAAAAAATCTTTTAAAGCTTACCACAAATAGACAGCCACTTATTTTACATGCGTATAAGGTGATCTCAGTGTGTGTTTGCATCCAGATGCACATACATGAAATAAAATCAAGCTTGTCTGGGGAAGGGGGGTTAGTGGGGTAGAGCTCAGTGGTAGAGCTCATGCTTAGCATGCACAAGGTCCTGAGTTCAATCCCCAGTACCTCCATTAAAAAATAAACCCAATTACTTCCCCCAACCAAAAAAAATCAAATCTTGTTCACAACCTACAGTACCTCAGGTGCCATCCTGCCAAGAGTGGGCATTTAGCACATATTTTTTGAAAGTCTCCTACGTGCCAGATACTGTACCAGGGGATGAGGTACAGGATGGCCTTATTATGAGTAGGGCACACCCTCTCCTGGTCACACGTCTCCTATCCTAAGAGGATTTCTAGATCTTTCTCTTCATCTCTAACCGAGACCTGTCTTTTCCAAACTAAGCACAATGTCATCTAATCTTCCTTCCTATAACTGTCCGATTAAAAACTGTTAAGCATTGCCAGATTAAAAAATGCCATAAATCCCCTCCAGGCCAAAACTTATTTCCAAATCTAATATGGCTCCATCTCCAACCCCAGCTGATCTGTTACACATATAATCCAACAGTACATAAAAACAATATATCCCATCAAAGTGCAGTTGTGCAGCACTAAATAATTTACAGCGTGGAAGAACTATACACCTAACATACATTGGAAAACTTGATAAAGATTCAATGATAAAAAAGTAGGTAATTAAAAATAGAGACAAGCTTCTCCACTCAGAGACATCTGTCAACAACTGAAAGGAACACTTAGGAGAAATGGTATATACTTCTGCTAGTAAGGAACGTTAAAAAAAAAATAATTTTAGAAAAACTGCAATTTTCAGTGACTGCTGAAGCAAAGTATAGTTTGTTTTTTGTCTTTAGTAAAGTGACAAGCTTCTTCAACCTTAGGCATGAAATAAGTTATTAACCAAAGCAAACTTCAGGGCTTTTTTTGTCCTGTGCTGAATTTCTCTATTTTTCAATCCCTAACTTTCTGCAAAGAAAACATGAAAAGGAACTTTGAAATGCATTGCAAAATATGTAAACACCTCCCTTTAGTGTCCCTGCCGCTTAAATCTAGCAAAACCACATACTGAAAAAAGGTTTGGTCCTTTTTTCCTCCTCTTTTCAGGGAAATTAAGACTTAAAAACCTGTATAAGCACCCAACCATCATAGGAAAAACATAAAATGTGCGAATAAAGAAAAGAAAGGATTTAAATTAAGGCCTATATCTTAATAGCTGAAATGACACAAACAAAGATGAAATAGAAAGAGGGTAAACAATACTGAGAAAGTAACTTAAACTTCTGAAATCCCACTGAAGTTTTTGCAAGTGGGCAAAGCATATGCCCAGAACACGATGTACCAGAAAACGTATTTAGTTCATTTATGAACATAAATCAAACCATCTTAACATAAGCAGAGAACAGGGAAGACTAAACTGATTCAGCCAATGTCACATGCATGTCAGTTTCTCCACTGTAAAGTATTATCACTGGAGAACTTACACTAGTGGGCTGCTTACCCCTTTTACATAAGACAAGGGTAAATGTTTGGCTTTTGCTTTTGTTATCACTTGTAATAGTTAGAAACCTGGGTCCTCTGGTTGAGGAACAGACCTATAATTATTTAAACTTGTAGATTTTTTAAAATTCATTTCTACTGCACATATTTAAGACAGCAATTAAAATCTTACCATCAGATATTCTATATCTCTTTTCTCCATCTGTTGTTACTTAATGGGAAATGGTGATGAAACACTGTAAACATAATCAGTGAGGCCATGAATGACATAAACATTTGTCCATCTGCCAATCCAGGGAAAGTAATTCAGTTTACATAATGTCCAAAAAAAAAAAAAGCTTTAAAGATTTTCTTGAACCCAAGAGTTTTGGCCTCAGGTTATTCCTAGTCTAGACCATCTCAGGGCACTTTCAAGGATTCCAACCTATTATTGTCAAACTTATCTGAGTTATTTCCTGGCATCCAAACTGGAATTCTGGCCCTCAAGTTAGAATAAGCCCTATTTTTAGAGATAGTCAACCACCAGGATGAAAATTTTCTGAAACGCCAATGTCTGTATTTCTAAGGTACAGAGAACACACCGACATTATTTGTTTACTTATCCGTTGCCCTTTAATATTAGCAAAGGGACCAAAATAAACATCAGACTTGAAGAACATTGTTTCCTCATAAGACATAAAACTTAAGCCTAGAATCACTTTCTTTTGTTGCCTAAATCAAAGATGTACAAACGCCATTGGATGTTCTCAAGGGAAAAATATTTAAATCTAACAAGTATCTAGAAACCCACCACATATCATTTCCAAGGTAGTTTCAGTGTCAGGATGGGTACAGAATGCTCAGTATGACAATCCATAAAATGGACCAATCTCCCCAACAGCTGCTGAAAGCTCTGTCTTCTGTAGATTGTAAGAGTTTACATACCACTTTGAACTATAAAACCATAGTGTTACCTTCTCCTTCTTTGATAATATAAATACACCAACCACTGGGCAATAAAAGGCCATATGATAGCAAAAGTTAATGCACCAGGAGACATCTCAAAGGGCCACCAAGACGGTCTCTGAGAAAATAAAATAAGCCAGTCACCAATCTATTACATATTGCACGTACAAACTTAAAAACAGACCTAATTCATAATTTTGAAAATATATAGCTAATAATAGATCTCACTCCTGCTAAAGGGAGGGAGATCATTTTAGAACATAATTCAGTAAGTAGACTTTCAGAAGTACTTCAGACTTACTACAAAACAAACACACTTTAAACTTCAAAGTTCTAAAAGGTAGATTTCATTTGGAACACTTTAAGGATGTCATAGAATCTAAATTTATTGTAATTTATTTGAAACCGTGGCACTTAGATTTAAGACAAGAATTCCTTACCGGTGAAGGGGGCTGATTACTGGTCTGTAATGCTGATGATTTTGCCTATAAATACAAATGAAAGTGATTTAGCTTTGAAAAAAAAAAATTTTTTTTGTTATTTTTCTAAATAACTTTTTCAATTTTCTTATTTTTGTTGTGGTTAAAAGAAAGCTGAAATAATATTTATTTTTGGTTTTTCTGTTAACTATGCTTTGATTATCATGAAACTCATACTGGCCAAATTAAAAGTTCCTAAAGTTGCTAGCCAAAGAATTATCTTTGACATTTTATGTTTTATAGTTCAAACAATATCAAATTATCAAACTAAAACTTCAAATTAATCTAAAACATTACTTCTTTTACATTCTTATTAAATTGCCTACTCAACATTTCTTATTCCTAAATTTCCACACAACTACCAACTGACAAGCACTTTTGAGAACTACAGCCTGGATTATTAAAACTGTAAAAATGTAAAGATTATGTAAACAATAATCCAAATATCTGTTTTGGAAATTCATGATAAGTTACAGCAAACCGTAGTGGAGGTCAGATTAAAACTCTACATTTCTCTCTGGCTGGAAAGTTTTGATCCTAAAACTAATTTACAATAAAGAATTGGTAAGTTAGTGTATTACCTCCACAGCATTTTAAAAAGAAGTCAAGATAGAGGACAAAAGGATGACACTTCAGTGATGAACTCTAGGGCATTAGTTAAGGTCTCTTTACTCCTGCCTCACACTGTACACTATTCAACAGTTCTTAATCCTCTTCCCACCTTCCTGCTAATTTTATATACTGAAAATTTTCTGTAATTTTAAGTTGTATTTGGCTTTTGGGTCAATCTTTTCTGAAATACTACTTTCAAAAGTAGATCCTTTAAAAACTCATTGAACTGCACTGATGTACGTAAATCAGATTAACACGGATTCCAATGACACGCTGTCTGACCGGATTATCAGGAGAACGAGGTGAGACAAATGTGAAAGCCCACCTGTGAAGCCGTCAGGGTCTCCAGCTTGTGCAGTCTCTGGAGGACGCTCTGCATGTCCTCCTGCAGGCGCATGAGCACAAGAGCAATCTGCTCGTTGAGGCTGCCCCTCGACCCTCTGTCCGAGCCCCAGCGCTCCCCATCACCTCCACTGCCCACTTGCCGACCCTTGTTTCCTTCACTCAAATGCTGCATCCTGTGCCCTGTTTGAAAAGCGAAAGAAGTTAGTTTTAAACAATTCTTATAAAAGCAGAAACGGTGTGTTTTCTTCATTTTCCTCTGCTATTTCTTTGAGATCTAAATCTCCAAAGTGGAGTGGAAGCAATCAGGATGTAAACAAAATAAACTACTGAATTCAAAGAAGTAGACATACACATAAATTTCCATTTACATTCTTACGTTTTTTTGCTAAGGTTTTATTTATAATGTACTTAATACACTTATACAGGACTAAATGTACATAAACAATTTGCCTATTTGGGGTACATTCGTAAAAACTCTCTACTAATACAGTAACAAAATTGAAAAAATATGAGGACTATTTCTTTAAAGTATTAAAAGCTACACTAAATGGCCATGTTTTCCTATTTGGTCACTGTAAGCCTCCCAAAATGTTTCTAAATGGTTTTTCTTATAAACACCATTATAGAGATGGTGAAATCTCACCACTACTAAGATTTTGTTGTATATCCAACCACTCTTTTTTCTACACATATATTTGCAGAATTGGCATTATCCCTTACATATCTTTGTGTCCTACTTTAAAAAATATATCATGAACGTTTATGTGCATCATTAAATTTTTTTCTAAAAACACTGAAACGGCTACATAAATTCATTTGTAAGACCATGAAGTAATTTACTTAATCATTCTCCACTTTTAGACAGTGACTCCACATTTTTACGATTACAAATAGCATTGCAATGAATGTCTTTAGATATAAACTCTCATCCAAAATTCTGTTTATTTAAAACAAAGTCAAAGAAGGATTACTGGGTCAAAGGATAACAACTCTGTTGTGGTTCTTATTGAGTGTTGCCAAGTTATTTTTCAGAAAGGCTGAAACTGTGTATAAATATTGCAGTGTGTAAAAGGTACCACCATATTACCTTACCCCTGCAGAAATGGAATATCACAAGTTTTTACATGTTTTCTAATATAATACATAGTTTTGTTCTAAATAATAGAAAGAAAGTTGTCTACCTCGTTGCCCTTTGGGATCCTAGAACCCTACAGAAGCAAGATTCCCAAAGCTGAACTTGCATCAAATAGTGTTTGGGGTTGTAGGAGAAATGGAATTGGGAGCAATTTGCCAAGTTAAACCCCGAAGAGTACAATGAAATGCTTGATGCATTTCTCAAGAAAACCTCTGCTCTTGTATCAAAAGGAAGTAAATTTTGAAGTGATCCTTCCTGAACTCAGCTATTGGTCAGACATGGTCAGATGTTATGTCAGGGTAACTTTCAACATTCTCCCTGCAGACTGGTAGTCCCTATGCCTCTCCTATCTAGAACCTCCCATTTCACTGACTGCTTTATAAAGATAGTGAGAACAATACACAAGTTAATACCCACCTCTCCCTCTTCTGACATTAGAGAATTCCTCATTTTCCCCAGCCCGTTTCTCACGGTGTGGCGCTCCACTGTTACTCCTGCCGTCTTCTCCTCCATGCTTTACTTCACCTTTTCCTTCGACTGCTTCTGCCTGCACATCCCCAGTGCTGCCATTTCCGGAAGATACTTGAACGTCTTCAGGAAAACCAGAGCTTTCCAAGGGCTGACTGGGATCACCACCCAAGTAATATCGAAATGGCCCACTGTTTGACGTAAAGCTATCTAAAGACTACAAATTTAAAAACACTTAGTTATACAGCACAAAGCTTTCATCACTATAGAAGAATGACTGCTTTTGGGGGGGGGGGGTAATTAGGTTTATTTACTTAGTTTTTTAAGGGAGGTACTGGGGATTGAATCCAGGACCTCATGCATGCTAGGCAGGTACTGTACCACTGAGCTATATCCTCCCCCTTGAAGAATGACTGCTTTTATAGAGTTTTTTAAAATGTTATCAGAGAAAATATTGTTTTTCTAAAAAACTTCAGTTTATATTCTGCCTCCCATATGCAGGGAAGAAATGGGGGAGGGATGATTCATCCATGAGCAAAGAACTGAGATGTTTGGCAGTGAATTGTCCTAATGAGTCAGTCATTCATCCAAGAAACATTTAAATAGCCACAGTTACTGTATTCAAAAAGCACTGTTAGAACAGGGTTTGGGGAAAGAGTGGGGGAAGGATATAAAACCACCAAACATAAATACAGCTGTCAAAATCAGCCTAGTTCTCATCAGAAAGAGCTGTCAAAGAGATTAAAAAAAAAAATTCATGCACTTTTAATGGTTTTCCAAATGTTAGCTTCCAATACCGAATCTTAATTAATGGAATTTGAAAAGTATTTCCACTCAAAATTTCAGCCCAACGTATTAAAGTCAATGTGAAGAACAGATTTATTTATTTCAAATTATTCAATTTTCTTGAATTTTAATGTCTCAAACATAGACTAGCATAAGGAGTTCACCTTCTGCCTCCCATCCCACCTCTCCCGGAATATTTATAAATGTAAATACATTAAAAAGTTATAGTATTTAAGTATTTTTGAATATTCAGGAATTTTATGTTTTTTAATTCACAAAAAAATGAAAGACATTTTAGAGGTATGCTTTCAAAGTGGTATACATCTGCTATTAACAGAAGTTATGCACTGAAATCTGATATACCACTTTGAAAACTTACCAATTAAAAAAATGTCATTTTTTACCTCTTCTTGTCCAAATTGCTCCATGGAATCACAGTAGACTTCACTGTCTGAATCACTCGTCAAATGTTGAATTCCTGAAACATCTTCAACATGATCATCGTTTATATCTAAATATAAAAAAATGCCCACGTAGAATAATTAATTTCTCTAATTGAAGAAAAATGCATTTATTCATCTTCAAAACCTATCAGTTCTCTATTATTTTCATACTGGGAGACAAATTTGATTTACCAAGCCATATTTTATTCTTTTAACTTACAAAAAGTTTAAATTCAGTCATTTTTATTAAAAACGTTACAAAGTATTTTATCATGAATTATACAAAGACACTGTGCAGACCAAACTTGTAAAAACCTAGAAATTTTATAAGAAAAACCTGACTACCAGCTAGGACGCAAAATTTGGGACACAACTTTACAAGTTTGGTTGTTATATTAGTCCTTTTTTTCTTTTTTCTTTTTTAACTTGACACCTCTCCGTTTTATTAGAAAATGTTTGCTGGGCTCTACTGGGTGCTGGGCATTGAATGGGTGTGGGCGCCAGGCTGGGGTCCTCCAGCCCTGGCCTCTTTAAGATGACTCCATCCTCCACCCCCACCCCAGACTGAAATATAAGATTTCAAGGTGAGATTCCAGGCCCGGCCAACAAGGCCTTTTCGCCTTTCGGGTGGTAATTAGGAAAAGGGCAACAACAGAAAGGGGGCTCTGGAGGTCTGCAGTCAGATGCAGTAGAGGCCGCATCCGCGGCCCTGCTCAGCCTTTGGCAAGGCACCGCCCTAAGGGAAGGAAAAGAACCAACCAAGCTATACTTAAATCAGCTTTCCCGCACGACCGCCGCACCTCTTCCAGCCAGCACTACTGCTGGTCCAGAGGCCACAAGCAGCCTCGAACCGCACAGCGAGTTGCTGCGACTTGACGTGCGCGCGGCGACCCACCGGGAGGCAGGTGCGGCGGCGGGAAGGAAGGGCCGGGCCGAGGACGCCTGGCCGGCCGAGGGGCTCGGCTCCGCCTGGTGGAAGGAGCGGCCGGGCAGGTGCGCACAGGAGTGCTCGGTAACGTTTACCGCTGACACGGGCTCAGTACACATTCGGCAGCGGCCGGAGCTCCCCGCTGCCTACGGACCCGTCGGGGTCCACTCGGACGGCGTCCCTAGTTCCTCAGCCCAGGGGCGGTGCTGTACCCTTCTCCCCACCCTGGGACTCGAGGACCGGGCATCCTGGGGGAAGGGAGAGGCGGGGAGGGGTGGGGCCGTTCCGGGAAGGCGGGGGCATCCCAGCAGGGGTGGGGTGGGGGTGTCCCGGGAGGGGCGGCGTAGGTGGGGGGAGGGGAGGCGTAGGAGTGGCGGGGGGAGGTACGCAGTGGGAGGTCCTCCGCCCCGCCCGCTGCAGGCCTCTCACCTCCAGAAACGGTGTTTCTAGGTTTCTCCTGTGCCTCTCAGTAATGTTAACAACCCACTGTATCCATCCTCTAGGCTCACCTCTAAGAGCTCTAACTTACGAAAAGCCTGTAACTTACCTCGCTGACCGGAGAATAAATGTACTATAACATTAGAAGATTGAGTTAAAAGACACATCAGTAATAAAAGTAAAAATTTGAGAGATTTCATTTTAAAATGCCATCCAAAAATACAATAAATAGTCTCAAGAAAAATACAAAAGGCCTGGCCCTAATTCAGTCTTTCAAATCTATAAGATCTCACTGAATAAGAGGCTTTTTAAAAATTCTAAACTGTTCTGAAATATCCTAAAATTATTAAAAGAATATTATATTTAGGATATAAAAAAATCCTAAAAATATTAAAAGAATATTTAATTCATAGGAAAGAAGCCGGGGAAACAATTTTGATGGGAATACCTTGTTGAATGCAGACAGCAGTCTGCCCAGTTTGCTCCAAGTTTTGATCTACATGTTTTACTTCCTCAGCGTCTTTGCCGTCCTGGGAGGAGCTGGCAGGAATGTCCTTCTGTACCCCCTGAACAATGCTGTCTTTATCGTAGCCATTAGTGACAACGATTTCCAAATTCTTATGGTCTGCAGATTTCTTCATCATTTTCTTTTCTTGTATGTGAAAATGGAGAGATTCATAAAAGTTCACTGTAGGAAAACTTCTGTACACAATGTTCTAATTTCAAATAGTCACTTCCCCAATCTAACATAATCCCTTTGAAGGGTTTCTTACTTGGATCAGAGAGATGGGGTACTCTTTGAAAAGAAGTTAATTATATGCTGAGAGCTCAACCAAACTGTGTGCTTTAGAAAAAAAAAAAAAAACCCAAAACAAAAACAAAAACAAAAAAAAACTGCTTTAGTTCCCTGTGAATCTTCTAGAACCCCTTTTAAAGGATAATCTCTCAAGGTGTTTTCACTGTCAGGCATAGGCCAATGGCTCTATGAGACCCTGCCACACAGAGAGGTCTACATGGCCAATACCAAGAGCCTTTGAAGAAGGTATTATTTGTGAGACTTTACTGGAAAGTGAAGGCAAAACTAAGTTGTATGGTTTGTTTTAGTGTCTCTCTGCCTCCTCTTTCTAAAATAATCACCCCAAGAATCACTGGTACTGTTACTCACAAGGCCACCCTAATTCCAATGTTCCCTCTTTATCAGAATTTCTGCCTATATCCTATTCTCTGGAATCCATTCTGTTCTTGACAAGATACTGAGAGTTTAACTTTGTCTTTTCTCCTTGGTAGCATATGCATAGTCATACTGGAAACCATACCTTAAATGAATACATGTCTAATGCACCATTTCCGGCATTACGATCAGAGGAGTGGCCTCTTTCTGTTAGCCTTCAATGAACATCTATCCATCTATGCACAAGGCTGGCTATCCCTGAACTCTGTAGTCAGAGCCTCTTACAACACAACAAACCTAGTGAACAGCCCACATCCCACTGTGTGGACTAATCACATACGGTGCCAAATCAGTGCAAACCTCTCCATGGCCTCTCATCTTAGTTAACGTAAAATTATTAGCCAGTCATCCAAAGGTTACCATTATCACATTGTTCTGCTCCTTTTACTTCTTCTTGGGCCTCTTCTTCCTCAGACTCAGCTCCACTATCGCTGCTTTCAGCTTTACCATTAACAGTTTTGGCATTTGGAGTAGAAGTCAGAGCATTACCAAGATCTAAAATACGAAATGACCACTTAATCTTTAATGCTGTAATATACAATGATGTTGATATTTACAAACAATTCTGTAATCACACATAACTAATAAAATAATCTTGAAGGAAAAAGAATTTTGATATATAATTAATAATATTATTTTCTTTGACTGTAAATATAGATACACTACATAAATGCCTCCAGTTAGCTACAACAAAATGATAAAGCTATCTTAAATCCTTTCCGAACAAGGCAGAGGATAAATTATTTTTTAAGGTAACATCGACCAAAATGTAAAGTTAGAGATGATCTTCTTTATATGCAGTAAATGAAGAGACAGGTGCTATATGCTAGCATGCTGAAAACAAATATCTTTGACCCTAAAAACAATCTTATCAATATTATAGTTGGATTACACTTAAAAGTTTTTTACCCTTTTATTGCCTTTAGGGCTTCAGGTGCATAACTTCCATTATTATGTCTTTACATTTAAGTTTTGGGTTTTTTTTACTTTTAAAAAGCATCATTAATGTGGTCAATCACATAAAAAGGCAAATCGTCCTATTACCTAAACTCATATCTTGAGAGTAAATACATTGGAACTCCTCAAACATTAATATGGATAGGAATCACCAGGGATCTAGCTAAAATGCAGATTGTGATTCAGCAAGCCTGGGGCAATCTAAGATTGTGGTTTCCCATTAAGGCTCCCTCCCATGTGATGCCAATGCTGTTGATTACTGGACCACATTTTGAGATATAGGGAATTATATTTCCATTAACTCTTTGAGATACTGAAAGCATCCATAAGTAGCTTTTGGCCAAAAACAGTTGTCTTCCCCCACAAGCTTCTGGGTCTTAATTTTCAATTATATAAGTCCATTTTGGGAATCTCCATTCATCTTAAACAGTCAGGCCTATATTCTTAAGTCTCCCTAATTAACGGAACTAATGAGTAAAAATTCAACTCTCTCATAGGCATTGTGCTCTATCTGAGAACCATGATGGCAGCACACCTTCTGAATCTCCCTTACTCTCCCTCAACAACCAGAAAAGGCAAGAATAACAACTGATGAAAGAAAAAAAAAAAAAAAAAAACAGAAACACTCACCACCTAGACACCTTCAATAAAACAAAGCGACAGGGAAACCCCTCAAATCCCCATCAAATGGATGGTTGCAGCAAGACTACATGACAGCAACAAAAGCAGCATCATAGCAGCTCTGTGATGAGAGTTGCAGAAAGCACTCAGAATCACTAATAAGCCCTACTCAGCATCCAAACATCCATGTGGTTCACCACGTTAACAGACAAAAGGACAAAAGCCACATGACTGTCATAACAGACGCAGAAAAAGCACTTGACATACATAACCCAACACTTTCACGAATATGATGCTGAAGGAACTGAGAATACAAGAGAATTTCCACAATCTGATAGAGCGCATCTTTAAAAACTCACAACTACAATCATGCTTAATGTTAAGAGACTGAATGTTTTGTTCCTAAAACAGGGAACAAGACAGATGTCTGCTTTTGCCAACTCTACTTAATATTATACTGGAAGTTCTAACTAGGGCGATCACGCAAGAAAAATAAATAAAAGGTAACCAGTCTAGAAAGGAAGTAAAATGATCTCTGCAGATGGCATGCTATTGTACATAGAAAATCCTCAGTAATCTACAAAAAAAAATTTATTAGAACTAATAAATGGTTCAGCAAGGTTGTAACCTACAAGATCAATATATAAAAATCAATTGTATTTCTATAAGCTACCAATAAACAACCCAAAAATGAAATCAGGAAACAATTCAATTACAATAGCAGCAAAAAGAATAAAATACCTAGCAATACATTTGACAAAAGAAGGTATAAAACCTAAACACTGCAAATAAAAATACATTGCTGAAAGAAATGAAAGAAGATCTAAATAAATGAAGTGGAAGACAATATCGTTGAGATGACAACACTCCCCCAAATTATCTACAATTCATTGCAACCCCTAACAAAATCCCGGCTGGCCATCTTTGCAAAAATTGACAAGCTGATTCTGAAATCCATACGATACGCAAGGGATCTTGAAAAAGAACAAAATGGGACAGCTCATACTTCCTGACTTCAAAACTTATTATGTATAAATATTCTGAAAACACTCATGGGACATAGATAATCTGTTCTACTGGGCCTAAAGGGCTACTTTTAACAAGATTCTTTGTTTAAAAAAAACCCCAAGATTGCAAACTGTCTTGCAATTTGGTAATATCTTACAGAATTGGAAACACCCATCAAATGCCCGCATCCTTTAATCCAGAAATTACATTTCTAATATAATTTCTTACAGCTATACTTCCACATATATAAAATGACATTTGTACATGGTTACTTTCAGCAGCATTGTTTGAAGACCAGAAGGAGAAACAATCTAAATTTCATTAGAATGGTACAGGCTAAATAAATTATAGTATAAGCCCCACATTCTCTCAACCCTTAATCTAGGTACAATTTGAAATCCAGAGTTTTCTAATTTTGCAAAAGTCATATACTATATATATTGTATATTATGTAACACCTTCAACAAAGTCTAAGGCAGCTCTCACTAAAAAAACGTAAATAAGGATTTTTGTAGCAAAACATGTAATAGTCAAACAAAATAGGATAAAGACTTAAAATAGCTTCATGTCATTTCAGGTCAAGGTTTGCTTCTCAAGTTCACGTTAGGATGGGTTCTGGTGCCAAATGAGTTATCAAAAGCACTTTATCAAGCTTTGTGAATTTTTAAATTATAGCTAAGGGATTATAGATCTGAGCCTTTATCATTTCTCCCTCTTCCTTGTTTTTATAATTAACTGTTTAAACACTTAAACACTTTTAAAATGACTCCTATAGACTCATTTCACTCTGCTTTCTAAAACAATTTAAAGAGCAAATTTTTAGAGTTAATACCAGAAAATCTGCAGATTATTCAGCTCCACTAATATGTAAAAGATAAGCCTTTCAATTCTTCACTGAGAACATGAGAACATGAAAACAGAATTCTAAAAAAAAAAAAGACCCAGCTAGGTGAATTCACTGATGTCTTGTTTTAGCTAGCTACACTAGTGTTAAACCACACTATAAACATATTTACTTAAAATTAGCTAGGAAGTCATTTCAGCCATAGCATTGCTAATATAATTCATAAAGCAAATTAGAAAATATGAAATCATAAAAATAAAACCATGAGTTCTGTTACAGTTTTGCATATAAGTGAACCACTTGTCATGTTTTAATAACCTAAAGGTTAAAAATTAGGGTTTATAATATTTTGGAACTTTATGCAATGTATTTGCTTGGAAAGAAAACTCTTGAGTGACAAGCTCATAAGTTATATAAGTTTGTGCAGCAATCTTTTGGCACATAGACTTTAAACAAAAGTTTTACATGGATTTCATTATTCCTACCTTCTAAGTATTTAGAGATTTTCTCCAGTCGGACTGGCATGTGAAAGTAAAAAAAAAATTAGACATATAAATAAATATTAATGCATGCATAATGTATCAGTTGCTGAATTAAAAACTAGGTACAAGAGCCCAACCTGAGGTTAAATCAGAACTTCTGCCACTCTTTTTGTCCTCCACAATTTCATAAAATGGACCAATGACATGAAGCAGTTCTTCAACTTTTTCAGTCATGGGCATAGTTTCAAGAATCTGTAATCAAAAGAAACAGAGCTTGTGAAAAGGAACTATGAACGTGATCCACACTAGCACCTAATATAATATCTATAATTTATCGGTAACTTTGAGATCTGACGTTCTTTTATAGACTCCTCAAAGTATCCATGTTAATTACTTACTTAACATATATACGCTCCTAGAAAAATCTCAACTATATTAAAGATTTAAAAGTGTTCTCATTTTGAAAACTATTTCACATATGCTTTGTGTAAAATTTTACACAACAATCCAAAGATTGTGCATTAAACACTAAAGGTACTAATGTTAAATAAAATAGAAAATTTGGGGGTTAGAGTAAAATTATTATGTCTGTTCTTTAATACCAAGGAGTGTTTTTAAAAGGGTATTCGCATAAAGTAGGAAGTGGTAACCACTTTTAGACACCTTCATGACTATGGGCCAATTTCGAATCATCACATTTAAAGAGCAAAGCAGATTAACTAAAAAAGCATTCAAAGAAATGGCCATCAGCTGGTGACTGTCAAAAAAAAAACAGTATTTCTAGATATGGAGTATTTTGTAGATATTAAAAAGACAAAAATTAGGTGTATGTGTGCTGACTGGAAAAATATAAAATCTGTTTACAGGCAAAAAGCGAACTGCTGCATAGTGTGTTTAATATGATACCATTATTGGTTTTCTTCCTTTTTTTAAATAATAGGATGTATATGTCTTTTCTAAGTCTACAAAACACAATTAAAATTACTATTAAAGAGTTAAAATGGAGGGAATGAAGAAAGATTATAAGAATATTCTAGGTAAAGAAAACAGAATGTTATCAAGCCAAAGCTTTAGATTATCTTTCTCCCTCTGCTTTTGAAAGGCTCCTTTGTTGTGCCTTTATGTTGTGTATGTTGTGTTAACATCTAGCTAACAGCCAAAGAACTAAGCTCTGACTTCTGCTATAAAGTCCACTAGATAAAAAAAGTGTGAAAAATGTAAAAAAGGGCACAACTTTGAGTAGTGTAGAAGAGAATAAAACAAAACTAAATTAGTCTGAATCTATCAAAAAAATTACTGCAGATTAATACTGTCAAAGCATCTGGCAAAAAACTATTTTTTTTTTTACAGATTTTCTTTACATTCAACTATATTTAAGGTTATCAAACATCTAGATTTCAGAACTTTGGGATCCATCTCCAACATACGGTCCTTTATAAAAAGGCACTAAAATTATCTTTAAAATCCATGATTTCTTCATTAACTTGCTCTTTAAAACAATTCCTTAAACAGGAGAGCTAGTTAATAAAGAATGCCCTCCTTACAAGTTACTAGAGAAACTAGAAGCATCCTTAACTTATTCTGCTTCTGCAGGATCTCTGCATTCACAGAAAAATGCTTGTTACTAAGAAGTGCAGTGGTAGGAACATCTCAATTTATGCCTGAAGACGCTGTTGGGCAGTCTTGTTACCTGTTTCTCATAAATAGTTTCAAAGCAGATATGTTTTCAAGACAGCCCAGGTACTTCCCAGACTCCTGAGCACGGGAAATCATTATTTTAAAAGATTCCGATTTATATATTTTCTACAGAAGTCAACTACAGAGAAAGGGAAGATGAAAAAAATTAAAACAAAATATCACGTCACCACAATGTGACATCTTAAGGAAAAAACACTTACCTTACGATGAACTTTGATGAGACAGATAAAGCCAAGATAAATTCAGTAATCTAGATTCTATATTCTAACATGTTACAATCTCCTTGTTCCTTAAAAAAAGCAGCTAGTTTGCCTGATAACAAAACTAAATCAAAGTCGCTCTGAATATTTTTATTTTCTATTATGAATTATTTTCCGTACCTTTTTCATTTCTTCAACATATGCAATCATGGCTTCCTCTTTGGTCATATCACCCAATGAACTCCAAGCATCCCTGGAAATGAAAATATCCAAATAATAACAAAAAGACACCTGATTTCAGTTGCTCAGAATATAATTTAGAGTTAATGCTATAGGGTCACTATTTTAAAACTGGCTTTACTTAAAGCTATATCAATATTTCCGGAAGATTTCTTGAAATGCACCACCTTGAAGAATAATATCATTGTGAATAAAATGGCAAATTAAACAGTATCTAAAACTAGTCAGTATAAAAACCTACCTAAAGACCATAGATTATTGAGACCAGATTACATACACTCTAGACCATGCAGGCTATAGAGTGTTGATAAGTATCTGCTAAGAACTCTTTAGAAGTCTTTCTACCATTATAAGCTACAGTGACAAAAACGACTATTTTAGAAAACTCTACATGAACGGTCACAGTCACATTTCAAAGGAACAGAAGTTTTGGTTAATTTAAATAAGAGTCTAACAGACACTTGAACAATGGAGGGGGGAGGGTATAGCTCAAGAGGTAGAGCGCATGCTTAGCATGCGCAAAGTCCTGGGTTCAATACCCAGTCCCTCCTCCAAATATAAATGAGTAACTAAAACCAATTAAAAAAGAAAGAAAGGAAAAGAAAAATGGAAAAGCTTTCTTGCTTCTAAAAAAACAAAAATGTGAGTGACAGGAGAATTTCAAAGCCTTAGATAATGAGAAGAGTTCTTTGAAATTTTTGCCTAAAAGGAAAACCTCTCTTTTTATAGGTATTTTCCAGAAGCAGTTTAACTCCAGCAAAAGTCAATTCTAAGGAAAATCATTAAGTAAATAAATAAATTTTCTTCAAACAGATTGAATAACATATTGCTATTCCATTTAACCTATTACTTTGTGACTAGTCATGAAGATCTTAGAGGAAAGCACAGGATTAAGAAATCCTCAAAGGAGTTTAAGGACTTTCAATATTGGGTAAGGAAACTTAGCCATCAAGACACACAGCTTAATTAATTGGTTTCCTTGGCCAATTAGCATACTCTGTTCATGAGGTACATGACCTACATTAGACAACATCAGATGTCTTGTTAGACATCTGTCAAGTCTTCAGTAGTGTGCAGAACATCAAAAGTTAGTCAACTGGAAAAATGGCAGAGGTACTGTGTGATTCTTTTAAGTATATTAAAAATCAAATTTCTACTCGAGTACAGGGGGACAGGAGTGACAGCTTAGATAAAAAGTTAGTCTGGCAGACTTTGAGTCAGGCTCCTAGTTATTTATTATCTCATAGTCTCAAAGCAAACAATGTCACCTAACAAGCAAGCCATTATTTTGCTTGGCAGGTAAAAGATGCAGGAGAGTTTGTTTCTTTAACTTAGCAGGAGTTATTCTTGGCATAAAGAAAAGGAAACACTCCATAAAAGGAAAAAGACTACCTGAAAATGCTTTTTGATCTTTGATACAAATACCCCTTTTGGTTTTATTGTTTCCCTCTTTTCCCTAATACCTTCCTTTTTGTATGAAATTGTGTCAAGAGCACAGAGAGGATAAAAATGTACCCAGTACCCAGAATACTTTATGCACAAAATAATACATAACCACATAAATAAGTCATATGGTAATTATGTCATCAAACTCAAAATTCTTTCATAGCTCTCTATATAAAGTTACCATTTATATCTTCCAATAGGATCCCAGAATGCAGGCCTTGATAGTTTACAGGGTCCTTCAGTTGCCTGCTTATAGAAGCTATAGAACTTGAGCATCATTTCATTTGTTGGCTGGAATGAACCTATTGGAAACGTACATTAAGTAAGATCACTTGGAGAATACAATTGATGATCTAATGCTATAAATTAGTTTAGCTATACAAATAGAGATTTTTAATATTTCATTAACAGTTCAGGTTATTTTCCTATTTTACAGAAACAAAAGTTATGGCTCAGTTAGTTTCTTTATTCCTTTGATTTAAAAAAAAAACTTTGAGATTTTACACTTTAATAACAATGTCTAACACAGTTCAACAAATAAAAGAATAAATAAATAAACATTTGGTAGGTGTAATCAGAATAATGGTGAATGTCAGTAAAAAAAACAAATAAAAAGTTAAATGTATATTCTGCCTAATAAAATTGCAACAGTAAGAAATTCAACTTCTCATGGCCAAATTTCCAGTTTCTGAATGGATTAGGAACTTTGGCTAAAGCCAACCAGTGTGTACTGTGGTAGAAAAAGAATTAATCTAAGATAAAATGGATTTCTCATTTTCTACCTCCATGGTTTTTGCACACATCAATTTTTTGAGGATTAGTCTTCATATATGTTTCTAGCATATCAATAAACTTTTTTATGTTTAAAAATTTCAGATTGCAGGGAGGGTATAGCTCAGTGAAGTACGTGCTTAGCACGCACAAGGTCCTGGGTTCAATCCCCAGTACCTCCATTAGAAAAATAAATAAACAGACAAACCTAATTACCTCCCCACTACTTCAAGAAAAAAATTTTTTTAAATTAAAAAAAAATTTTACCTTTAAACAATTTTTTAAATATTTGTTTAAAAAAAAATTCAGATTGTATGAATGAGTGCTATAAGTTACAAAACTTAACAACAGAAAATTTGAAATATGTTTTATGATAAATAACTGGCTAAATAATTATGATGCACAGATACAATGGGATTACGGATAGATACCCTTAAATATTTTATTGTAGAAAAATATAAAAAAAGGCATGAGAAAAGCTTCATAATCTACTATAAAGTAAGAATAAAACAACAGTTGAAAACAGCACATCCAGGGGGAGGGTATAGCTCTGTGGTAGAGTGCATGCCTAGTATGCAAGACGTTCTGGGCTCAATCCCCAGTACTTCCACTAAAAAATTAAATAAATAAACCTAATTACCTCCCCCACTAAAAAAAAAAAAAAAAAAAAAATTAAAACAGCATATCCAGCACAATCCATTTTTGCAAAATAAGTACTTACATACATAAAAAGCAGAGTAGAAGAAAACACATCAAAATGTTAAAAGATGATGTTCGCTAAATCATAGGCATACAGATTACTTCTATTTTCTTTTCTGTTTCTTTGTATTTTTAAAACATTTACATTGGTGTGTATTACTTTTACTCCAAAATGTATTACAAAGATAAAAATTAAAACTGTAAAAAGATATTTTTAAAACTTCATAGATTGCATAATAAACTGATAACATGTAGTAATCAAAAGCAGTAGTTTATAAACATTGTGAAAATTACCACACAGACAAGCTAAAAGCTGGTGTTTCAGGTTTGGCCCAGGGTGAATAATTAAATCCAAAATTACAATGAGAATTATCTATACAATATATGATCATTTAGGAGTATCCATTAGATACAGTGTTTCAATGATATAGTCCTTCTTTATATAGCAGTAGGGGAAAAATATGAAGAAACTATAGTTAAAAATAGTTACCTACTTAAATAACACAAATCTAAATTTAAAACATCAAAAGCACCATAATGACTTCAGTAAGTCAATCAACTAAGATTGAAGTTTATTGGTTAAGGTGAATAATATATGCATTAGGTTATAGCAAAACCTAGTAATATACCTTGAATGTAGGCCACTGGATAAAGAATAATCTCTGTCCTCAAGTTGCTCACACATAATATATTTTATCTATATGTGTTAAAAATATTATATAGAAAATCAGATTTTTAAAGGCCAAGGGCATACCAAACACAGATGCTATAGGATTCTATAACCCTATGCCATAAATAAAGATTAAGCAATAAGCAAAAAAATCAAAAATCAAAAAAACGATCAGATCTTACTCTTTGCAAAATAACCCAGGACAGATGACACAACTTAAAAAGTTTTACTATAAAAATATTTAATAATTCATTGTAATAGTAGTTCTGCTTCAATTAGTATCAATTTAGTTTCAGGGGTAACAGTACAGTACTGAATACTGACCAACACAGGTGTCATTTGGCCATGTTACCTTAATTTTACAATACCTTCTTAAATGTTATATAAATACAAACTGTATTTATACTTACAGGAGTTTCCTAAAAAGTGATACATGATGTCAACAAAGATAGCACAGTAGAGACATCAAGTCTCCTGTTACCAATTTTCAAAAAAAATAGAAAAATGTGTGGTTTAGAAGTAAGAATGAAAGTACATCTTAAACAAAACTCTTTTAGAAGTATGCCTTCCTATAAACTCTCTTAATCAGGCATTTAAAAAATCTATACCTAAGTAAGTTCCTATACTAATTCTTTACATTTTGTTCATTCACTCTTCTTTTTCAATCCCTCTGAACTTAATGAATTTTTGTTAATGGTAGTGAACATTCATTACTTGGCTAAATGATAAATTAATGAAAATAGAGAACACAAAATTAAATACTACAGTAATGTATTAGTGTTGTATTCAGTTAGTTTTACACTCTGGTACAATGGTAGTACTTAAAAGCATCATTAAAACTACACGTTTATACGAAAAATAATTCATATAATGCAGAAAGATATGACATGAAAAGCAAAAGTCTCCCTCTCCAAACCTCTCCACAGAAAACAATATTTGAATAATGGCCTTAAACTTCTCAACACCGGTCAAAGACATAAAATTACAAATTCAGAAAGCTCTGTAAAATCCCAAACGGGATAAATACGAAGAAAACCATACCAAGACAGATCATAATCAAACTGCTGAAAACCAACGATAAAGAGGAAAAATCTTGAAAGAAACCAGAGAATAGGTTAAATATAAAAGAACTCCAGTGACTTTTCACCCAAGTTGCAAAGGTCCAATACGAGCATAAAAAAGAGAACACCTAGTGAACACTAGTACAGTAGAATGGGGTTTTTTTTCAAGTAGTAAATATGTATGCTTTTTAAATAAGAAATTGTTTTACAAACGAATATAGTTGTTCTTTCCTTTCTCTCCTTTCATATCAAAAGTTTTTAAAAGACTTAAAAGTAGACTTTATGAGTATGCAACACCAGGCATCTCCATCCCAGATTTCTTTTAATATATCCAAATCCGCAGTCATTAAGTGACAAGACTTTTCTTTCCAACAATATACACTACTTAAAATCTGGATAATATATTTGTCTCTGGTTTGAAAGATCAGCAGGCAACTAATTCACAACCGATACCTCCCCTCCAATTCCATTCCTTTTCAACCCATAAAAGAAGTACGTTAAATAAGCAAGATTAGAAGCAGAAAGGTTAAAGGAGGTGGATTAAGAAAACTGGGGCCTCAGGCCTCTGTAGTAGGCTTCTTCAGCGGGGACCCAGTGCTCGTACCATTTTTCGGCAAACTCTGGATCACCTTCACCGCTGCCTCAAATCTGGTTTCATGCACGGATCTCGTGTCCGCCATCTCCAGCCGCCAGCGCCGGCCCCGGTCCCAAGGTCTGTCGGGTGGAATCAGGCAGCAACAGCAGCACCAGCTTTCCCAGGAGCCTGCATGAAACTGGAACATGGAGCGCAGCCGCGGATCAACATGACCAAAGGGGAGGAGGACCTGGAGCGCAGCTGGTCAGTTCCCCGTTGCCCTGCCCTATCCAGGCCACACAGACCGAGATGGCCCGGTTCCTTCCTCCTCCCCGGGGCGTGACCAAGGCCGGGGAGCCGGGCCGCCAAGACAGAAAAACAACTCACCGAGAAGAAAAGCATCTCTAGAAGGCAGAAGGGCCCCGGCCACCGGTGGTCGCGGAGCCGCTCTCCCACCCGCCGGACCCTGGCGGAGCAGCCACACCCCCCATCCCGACGAGGTCGGTCTGTCTGTCCGCGCCCTCCCCGCAGCCCCGCCCCAGAGCCTCCCGGGGACCCACTCGCCGCCGCCACCGCAGCACAGCAAACTCCACCCACCCGCCCCGCGGCAGCGGCGATGACGCGCGCTGGCTGTCTGTCCCCTGAGGAGGGCCGGAGAAGAGGAAAAAGAAGAGCAAGAAGGGTCGACGGAGACCCCCGGGCTCGCTGTCGGAACAGGCCGGACCGATGTGTCCGCACCCGCGTAGCCGACGCAGGGTGGCAGCGCGCGTGGGAACAGTAGGAAAAAAAAAAAAAAAAAAAGACTGTGGTCCCCAGCGCCTGCCATTTCTTAGGTTAAGGTTTGAGAAACGTGACAGGACTTAAGCAAAGAGCTTTAAATCCGGAGAGGCTTGGTGCGAACCTTAAGTTCTGCCATTTAAATTCTGTTGCTATCCTTTCCAGTGGCAATCTTTATATCACCCTAGAGGGTAGATGAAAGGATTAGGGATACTGGATGGAGGTGCTTAGCAGTGCCTGGCTCGCAGGTCTTCGACAGCGTTAGTCGCCCCGAGACAAGGACGTCCGGGCAACAACCCAAGGAGAAGGGAGGTCGCCCGCTACTTACACTGGGCTGGAAGAGGGAAAGTACCTTCCTCGGCACCACCCTCGACATCGAGCCCCAGGGAGCCGTGCACAGTATAGCGCCAGCCCGACCTAATGGGCGACAGGGCGTGGGGGAGGGGCGGACGAGGGACCAGTACGGATGGTCAACCCTAGGAAGGGGTACCCTAGGCCTTCACCTTTCTAGCACCTCGCCCCGCGTCCTCGGGCATCTAGGAAGTGCCCCAGGCCCACCGCGGGGGCACAGCTATGGGTTCTGGGGGTGGAGTCCTGCGGCCCGGAAATCCCAGAGTCGCCAGGTCGCTTTTGTCACTTCGGGATGGATTAGGAGGGTGACTAATCCAAATCTAGACGCAGACGCTAAATTACTCTTCCCCTGGAGCCGCAGTGCCGGCATTTACCTTGATATTGCCGGGCAAGGCCTGTCCGGTAAGGTCCCCGACGCCCACCCCTCGCCCTGCCCCGCGGACTTGTGGGAAATGTAGTCCCCGCACCGCGGCGCTTCCGGGCTCTGCCCTCGGGCGGCCCACGTTCCTCCCACCTGTTCCGGTTCGGTTTCTCAGTCCAGCAAACGCTGGAGGCGTAGCGACGGAAATCCCGCCTTCCCGCTGGCTTGCACTTTGTGGTCCCTGAAAATAACAGCGTCGGCTTCCAGCCAAGAGGGGTAGATCCTCAGTGGTGTCTTTCAGAGGTATCCTCGTGTGACTGGACTTGGATCGGAGAACTTGGGGTTTAATTTATTGCTCCTGATTCTGACTCTGAGGTCGTGTGCTGTTGTATTACCTCAGGTAGTAAAGGCTACGGCTTACTGCGTGCCTGATACTTGCCAACGGTATAATATGTATTCCAAAAACGCTGTAGGCTGTTTACGAAAGTGGAAATTAAGGCATGCTAACTGATTTGCCCAAAGTCCAGTAGCAGTAAGTATGGGAGTAAGTAGCAGAGCCTGGAGTCAGTTTGTGCAAAACACTCTTGCTTAAAATCTTGAACTTTCTACAGGACACCGAAGTGTAAGAGACTAACAATTTTTTCTAATTTATTCAAACGAGGGAGATTTTATGTGTTTAATATCTACTACTTCCTCTTTTTGTTTTTATTTATTTTTATTTTTAATATTTTTATTTATTATTTTATTTTGGTGGGAGTGTGGGAGGTAATTAGGTTTATTTATTTTTAGAGAGGGTACTGGAGATTGAACCCAAGACCTCGTGCATGCTAAACATGCACTACCACTTGAGCTATACCCTCCCCCCTCCTCTACTCTTGTTTTGCCCTTTTATTATAGACCCTTTTCAGTTCCAGTCAGTCTTGAATACTTACAAAATGACACGGGTATTCGTCTCATATCCAGGACTTCCTTTTGACAACTCTTCGTGAAGCTTATGCAGTAAGCCGATTTACAGTATACAAGTCTTTAGGAAATGATGAATGAGAATTTTTCTGCCAGTGATTTCTGTTCTATTTCCGTTTGCTGGTAGTTTGGATTTCCAATCAAGGAGAATAGCATAAGGAGAGAGGACATTGAGGTTATTCAGGTAAAGGTATTTAAAAAATAGTTTCTTCGTGTAGCTGTGCTGGTGTAGGTGTGGTAACTCCTACTGAAATGTAATGATGAATATAATGGAATGAATCAGTTCCTAAGGTGCCTTCCCATTATGTAACCCTGTAGTTCTACCTAAAATATATCTCATGGAACACTAATGTCTTTTAGTACTTTCAGTACAGTGCCTACTATGAAGCCTTTTTTGAAATTGAGATATATTGACATAAAACAATATATTATTAATTTCATGTGTATAACATAATGATTTGGTATTTGTGTGGATTATAAAATGATCCCACAATAAGTAAAGCATTCTTGATCATGTATTTCTAGAGATGTTTTAATTTAGAATGGGCTCGCTTCTTACACATGACCATAGGAAAGGTAAAGTAGTATATTTAAGGGTTTTAAGAGATATAAAAGGAAAGAATATAAAAATTACTAAAAAAGGATTCCTTTAGATGCTCCTTCCTTTACAAACATTGTAAAAGGCCTATTATGTCTCATGTATTGTAACTGAAGTTTCAGGGACCTCAGTCTAGTGTGATAAACAGACATGTAATATAATAATTACAACACAATGCAGAAATGTTAAAATGGAAAGACATAAAAAAGGCTACATTATGTGTAGCAAAAGACCACTACAAAAGTGTTCATAACAGCACAATTTGCTAACAGCCCAGACCTGGAAGCAACTCAGTGAGCACTGACAGTGGAACAGTTATATATGGAGTACTGAAGAGCAATGAGAACAAAGGAACTACTGTTCAGCATCTTCTGTGAATTTCAAAGTCATAAGGAAAAAGAAACTAGACTCAGAACATATTGTATCCAGAAGGAAACTTAATTTAAAAAGACGCATGCACCCCAATGTTCATAGCAACGCTATTTACAATACAATAGCCAAGACATGGAAACAGCTGAAATGTCCATTGACAGATGACTGGATAAAGAAGTTGTGGTATATTTATACAAAGGAATACTCTTCAGTTATAAAAAATGATAACATGGATGTCCCTGGAGAATGTCATTCTAAGGGAAGTAAGCCAGAAAGAGAAAGAAAAATACCATATGATATCACTTATATGCGGAATTTAGGGAGGAAAAAAAAAGGCAAACGAACTTATTTACAAAACAGAGACTCACAGGCATAGAAAACAAACATGGTTACCAGCGGGGGGAGGGGGTGGGAAGGGATAAATAGGGAGTTCGAGATTTGCAGATACTAATACATATAAAATAGATGTACAACAAGTTTATACTGTATAGTACAAGGAACCATATTCAATATCTTGTAGTAACTTACGGTGAAAAAAGAATATGAAAACGAATATATGTATGTTCTGATATGACTGAAGTATTGTGCTGTACACCAGAAACTGACACATTGTGAACTGACTATACATCAATAAAAATATATTTTTAAAAAAAGAACGTATTGTATGATTCCATTTATGTAAAGTTCAAAAACAGGCAAAACCAGTGTATGTTCAAATTCAGGCTGGAAGTATAGTTTTTGGAAATGGGAAGAGGGAACTTTGGGGTTCTAGTATTGTTCAGTTTCTTGAATTAGGTGCTTGTTACAGGAGTATGTTCACTTTGTGTAACTATTGAAATGCATCACTAAGATTTGTTTATTTTTCTTTGTGTATGTTATACCTTGTTAAAACTGACATTAAATAAACAAGTGCCAAGGGAACAAGAGAGTGATGAAATCTATGTGACAGATGAGGAGGATGTCACAGAGGAAGCAACTTTTTAGCTAAGATGGTATTTACAAGCAGAGAAAATGGGAGAGAGCCATTCTAGGTAGAGGTATTAAAGCTGAAACAGGTGGTGATCATTTTGTAATGTATTGAAACATTGGATCACTGTGTTGTACATCAGGAACTAACATAGTGTTGCAGGTCAATTGTACTTAAAAAATAAACAAACTCATAGAAAAAGAGATCAGATTTGTGGTTTCCAGAGGTGGCGTGTAGGAGGAAGGGGAATTGGATGAAGGTGGTCAAAAGATACAAACTTCCAGTTATAAATACTAGGGATGTAATGTGCAATACAATTAATATAACTAATACTGCTGTATGATATGTATGAAAGTTGTTAGGAGAATAAGTCCTAGCAGTTGTTATCACAGGGAAAAAATACTTTTTTTCCTTTTTCTTTTGTTTTCACTAAACTTACTAAGTTTCATGGTGTATATAAATCATTATGCTGTACACCTTAAATTTACTACAGTGCTGTATGTCAATTATATCTCAATAAAACTGGAGGAAAAAAGCCAAAACAGCACACCATATGTGATAAGCAGCAAGTTTGTTCATGTAATGGGACCATAGATACGAGGGGAGGTGGGTCAAAGCACTGGATGAAAGGTCAAAGCTCTGGTTGAGGCTGACTTAAATGTCATATATGCCATGCAAAGGAGTTTGTACTTTGTTATACATCCACAAAGATTATTTTTGTATCAGCTACAGTTTGATGAGGAAAGCAGAACCACAATATTGATATGGTATAAGACATTAATTACAGAGATTAGAGTTTACATAATTGTGGGAGCTGATAAGGAGGCCTTAGAAGGCTATTGCCTGTTTCTGGACACTAAAATGGCAATAGGTCAGCATATCTTGTAGTCAGGAACTGGTGTGAAGAATAGAAGAGCCAGGGGGAGGGTATAGCTCAAGTGGTAGAGCATGAGGTTAGCATGCATGAGGTCCTGGGTTCAATCCCCAGTACCTCCTCTAAGAATCAAAATAAATAAATAAACCTAATTACCTCCCCCTCACCAAAAGAAAAAAAAAAAAAAAAAGAATGAAAGAGCAAACTGAAACCCCTAACCACAAACTGAATCCTACATTATCCCTCACTGCTTCTCAACTCAATGATGAGCATAACCTTCAGAACAAAACGGTACCAATCTCCGTGAAGCTGAACTCATGCGTGCCCTAAGACTCAGATAAGCTGTGTGTCAAGCTGCTACTTTTTGCCTGGTATCCTTCAGGGCTGCTTCACTTCTACCTGCCAAAGTTCACATAAACTCATATGGCCAACCGTAAGTTAGAACAGAGAAGAGAATTCTGGGAGAAACAGTTCTAGCTTCTCTAAGATGATGACCCAATACAAATTCACCACAATCATTCTCATTATTACATTTAGAGTGGCCAAAGTTTATTCCAGAAATATATAGGAAGATAAATATTTTAAAAATCTAGCATAAAAAAGAAAGAAAAAAGCTGGGAAGGAAAAAAAAGAGAGAAAGAAAATGAGAAAACAAAAAAACAACAAACCCAGTCAACCAGCATCTTGATGTTGGGCTTCCCAGCCTCCAGAAATGTAACAAATAAATTTCTGTTGCCTAAGCCACCCAGTCTATGGTATTTTGTTGTGGCAGACTGAGTGGCAAGGATACCAGCCACACTTCTGAAAGACAGCCAATATAATAAAAGAGGAAAAAGAAATGAGGCATAAAGATAAGAAAAGGAGAGACAGAATTATCACTTTTAGAAAATAGAATTGTCTATCTAGAAAAATAGCATTGAATAAACTAAAATGCTACTAAAATGAATGTGAGTTCAAGAAGATGAATAATGTAAGATAAATATACAAAATTTGTGCTTTTCTGTTAGAATATTGGAATGCAAATATCAAGCCCAGATAGATTAAAGACAAATATAAAAAGCAAAACTACAAATTCTTAGAGGATGACAGTCTTTGTTAATGCAACAAGACAAAAAATATGAATGAGATGCAAAAATCAGGAAAGAAAAAGTAAATATTTCATCATTTGTAGATGATATGAGGTCCACATGGAAGATTCAGGGGAAGCTACAATTATTACAGTGAAGAAAGGGTTCAGCAAGGTTTTTGAACATAACGTCAACCAATAGTGAACCCTTAAACCAACTGTAATTAGAAAATGTAATAGAAAAATCATTCACTATAGCAATAAATTCCAAAGTATTAGGAACAAAAAAAATGTAATATCTTTACAGAGAAAAATTATGAAATTTATCATTGGGCATGAAAGACCTCAATAAATGGTTATATGATAGTTATATCCAAAACTGTAAAGATGAATTTTCTTGTCAAATTAATCCATAAATACATTATAACTCCAAATATAATCCCTACAGGACTCTGTGGAACTTTATAAACTGACTCTAAAAACTCCACAGGAAGGCCCAGAACAGGCAAGATGATTCCAAAAGGAACATGATAGAAGGTTGTATTAATCAGGGTGGGCTACCTGCTGCAATCAACATCTGCAGTATCTCAGGGGCTTAACACAGTAAAGTTTCTCTCTCACACATACCATAGTCCATTATTCGTCAGTGGAAGAAGAGCTGGAGGAGGGTGGACTCTGCTCCATTTCGTCATCCAAGAATGCATGATCCATCTGTCTAGTAACCCCATCATCCCCTAGGACCTCAGAGTCTCAGATCTACTGCATCTAGTCAGAAGAGGTTAGAGAGAAGACAGACAGAATCTCAGTAGGTTTTTAGGAGCCAGCTCTGGAAGTGGCATATACTGATCCCATTAACTTCAAGCAAGACTGGAAATTTTTAGTCCATCTGAAGTTCTAGAAAAAAAAGAAAACTGGGCTTGGTGAACAGGTAGCAGCCCCTACCACAAAGGATTGGCACTGCCAAACAGCAGACTTAAAAATCATTAGTAATTAATAAGAGTTTGATGTTGACTGAGGAAAAGCTATATAGTTTAATGGAACAGAATCAAGAAACCAGAGATAGACAGGAATTAAAAATTAATGGAGAAAGTATGGTTGGTAGGAATGTCAATTGGTACAGCCACTATGGAGGTCAGTATGGAGGTTCCTTAAAAAACTTACCATATGAGCCAGCAATCCCACTCTTGGGCATATATCTGGAGAAAAATATAATTTGAAAAGACACGTGCACCCCTAGTGTTTACAGCAGCACTATTTATAATAGCCAAGATATGGAAGCAACCTAAATGTCCATCAATAGATGACTGGATAAAGAAGTTGTGATATATATATACAATGGAATACTACTCAGCCATAAAAAGGAGAAAATAATGCCATTTTCAGCAACATGGAAGGACCTGGAGATTGTCATTCTAAGTGAAGTAAGCCAGAAAGAGAAAGAAAAATGCCACATGATATCACTTATTTGTGGAATCTTAAAAAAAAAAGGACACAGATTAACTTATTTACAAAAGAGAAACAGACTCACAGACACAGAGAACAAACTTACCAGAGAATAAAAGGGATGGGAAAGGATAAACTGGGAGTTCAAAATTTGCAGACACTAACTACTATATACAAAATAGATAAAGCAAAAGTTTCTACTGTATAGCACAGGGAACTAGATTCAATATCTTATAACTTATAATGAAAATGAAAATGAATGTATGCATGTATATGTCTAACTGAAACATTAGGTTCGGCATCAGAAATTGACACAACATTGTAAACTAACTATACTTCAATTAAAAAAGAGTACAAAAATTTTTTTTTCCTAGCTATAGTGGACATCTGACTCTATTGTTTTCTTTGATTATTTACTCTCTCTGGAAACTTCCCACACCAATCTCAGGGTGATTCAAGTAACCATGATACTACTATTGAATATGTCCCCATTGCCAAAGTCAATGATTGGAAAGAAGAGCCAATTCAAATTGGACTTACCATATTTTCTTTTTTAGGAATGTGGATGTGGAACTGAGGAATTTCAAACCTGGGATGGGCTTCTTGAATGGTCAAACTTGGGAGCCAAATTTGCCATGCTCTCCACTATTTGGACAGGGTAGCAAAAGAAAGTTTATTGGGGTTCTTCTTGTTGGGGACCCTTTGTGCTTCCTGTATTTGGATATCTGTTTCCCTCTTTAGGTTTAGGAAGTTTTCAGTCACAATTTCTTCAAATACTTTTTCAATCCCCTTTTCTCTTTCTTCTCCTTCTGGGACCCCTATTATGCATACATTGGCATTCTTTATATTATCCCATAGGTCCCTTATATTGCTTTCACTGGCTTTTTTTTTTTTTTTTTTTTTAATGGAGGTACTGGGGATTGGACCCAGGACCTCGTGCATGCTAAGCACATGCTCTACCACTGAGCTATACCCTCCCCTTGCTTAGTTTTTACTTGCTTTACTGTCTGTTGATCTGATTGGGTGACTTCTGTCACCCTGTCTTCTAAGTCAATTATTTGTTCCTCTGCATTATCTAGTAGGCTTTTGACTGCCTTTAGCTCAGCTCTCATTTCAGCCATTGACTTTTCTGTTTTTAATTGGCTCCTCTTTATAGTTTCTACTTTCTTTTTTTTTCTTCTTTTTTTTAATTATTCTTTTTTTTTTAGGGAGATAATTAGGTTTATTTACTTATTTTAATGAAAATACTGGGGATTGAACCCAGGGCCTTGTGCATGCTAAGAATGTACTTTACTACTGAGCTATACCCACCCCGCATTCCCTTTTTACAGTATTCTGCCTCTCTATTGATAGTCTCTCTTATGGTTACCAGGGAGGAAGGGGGAGGGAAGGTATAAATTGGGAGTTCAAGATCTGCAGATACTAACTACTATGTATAAAATAGATAAACAGCAAGGTTATACTGCATAGCACAGGAAACCATATTCAATATCTTATAGTAAATTATGGTAAAAAGAATATGAAAACAAATACATGTTGTTCCTATATGACTGAAGTATTGTGCCATACACCAGAAATTGACACAACATTGTAAACTGACTATATTTCAATTTTTCAAAAAAAATTTGAAAAGGATAGCAAAAGAAAACAACAAACAACAACAACAAAACTTTTGGCAAAGAATCAAGACACTAAATAGACAAACCAAGATCTTGGTGACCTTCCAAATGATTATTACTAGTACTTGCTTAGGACTGATTGCATTTGTATTTTTGAGTTCTATGAGTAAGCCTCAATTTTCATAATATAATTCTCTTTTTTTCTTTTTTCCTCCCCCACTTTTTTTTCTTTCTTATGCTATCTGGAATTGTTTTCTGTAACTTCCACTAAAGAAACACTAACTTTATATGGATTATCTTTTGTCTTTAGACTTTTAAATGTCATTTTGTTCAACTGCACTAGTCAGGAAAAGATAAATTGCTCTAGATATTTCCAACAGCAAGGGCTTTATAAAACCACTGGAAGGGTTGAAGGGACAAAGTTCAGGGAAGGGCCATTACTAGCACCCAGTCCACCACTAGGTTCAAAGAATGAGACCTTTGTTATTGCCGGCAAGGTCAATTGCTGCCTGCAACATCCTACTGAAGTCCGGAGAGGGAGGTGGAGGAGGATGTGTTGATTCAGCAGCTTCCGAAATTAACAAGTGATTAATTCATTCAAATCATGCTGGAAATATTTCAGCTTCTGGAAAAAGAAGAAAACCCAACATGAATTTCACTTGAAGGGTATATTTTTTCCCCAAGCTCCCCAGGCACATTTTATTTTTTGCCATTGCTAATTTTCAATTATTTCATGATAACAGCTTGCTCCACAGTAAAATAACACTGACATTCTGTAGTGGCTTGGCTTAATGAGTCCAAGAAAGATCTTTCTGTGTTAAAAGAAACAGGCTTGCCTGAAAACTAGCCTGTGGGTTTGGCCTGCTACAAATATCATGACTCTGCATAAAAGGACACTCACCATCAACTATAGTAAAATTTGAAGGAAGGTTCACAATTCATTTTATCCTCTGAAATCTTCTTATCTTGTGTGGGTCTTCCTAACTTTTTGGAATGTCCTCTCAACCTTCCTTTCCTTTCTGGGGATTCTGGGCATTCCGGGTGGTATTGTTAATTTGAAAGGAAAGAAGGAGAGGTAATAATTGAAGTCTGTCGAACCCTAGAATGTCACTTAACTCCCTGTAATAGGCTAAACTGTGTCCTTTCCAACATTCATTATGTTGAAGTCCTAACCTAAAGTACCTTAGAATGTGAAAGTATTTGGAGATAGGGCATTTAAAGGGGTAGTTAGGGTTAAGTGAGGTCACAGGGTCCGTCCCTAATCCAATATTACCAGTGTCCTTATCAAAAGATGAGTTTAGGATACACAGAGAGACACTGGGGAAAGGCCAGGTGAGGACAAAATGAGAAGATGGCCACTTCTGAGTCCAGGAGAGAGGCCTCAGGAGAAAACAGACCTACTGACTCCTTGAACTTGGACTTCCAGCTTCTGGAACTGAGAAAATACATTTCTGTTGTTTAAGCCACACAATCTTGGTATTTTGTTATGGAGACCTGAGCAGAGTAATAGACTCCCCTTACTTTGCTTTTTTCAAATTTAGAGAACCTGATCATGTCACATAGTGTAGTGGAGGGGGGCGTGGGGGTCGGGGGCAAAGCTCTGGTTGCCTGGCTCCTGGTTTCTGTCCAGTATACAACATCACTCCTTTGCATTGTGGTTTGCTGACCACTCCCTATTTCATATCCTGGGATGCAATGCTGTGAATTAGTTTTGCAGAAGCCTGAGGTTCACTAAGTATATGCAGTGTCCCTCCTTGTATGCCAGATAACAAGTCATTATGTACCAGATTTGTCCAAACTACGATTTTGCCTGGCACATCTCTTCATCCCTCTGAAATAGATCTTTGTGATTGTCAGCAATCTGCTATTTCAAAGTGGAATACACGAAATTTCAATTTCTCCCCATGCCCAGGTGCAGAATTTGTAGTTGCAAACTGTTTTTCAGGACCTGATTGATTGGCTTGACTAGACATTCATGAAATGAAATGTACAAGTTCTGGTTTTCAACTTGAGCTGAAGGAATCCACCAAGTTTAATACTGCTATTCTTTATTCTGTTGAGATTTATTTAAAAAAAAATGACAGAAAAATACTAAATCAATAAATAGCATGAAAGTACACGTCATGGGAGAGAAGCTGGACTCTCAAAAGTTAGTCCAATGCTCGTAATTTAGTGTCACAATATGTACCTGTAATTCTTAATGTTAACTCTTAACCATTTAGCCACCTTTACTACTGGGAGAGGCAAGCTAGCTCCTATCATTTTGGGTTGTATGACTTTTCATCATATATCAAAGGCAACAAAAATACATAATTTTTTTTCCTGTTCTTTATATTTGAAACAAAGGATTTTTCTCCTTCATGTACTTTCTGGGGTCAGCTTCAGTTGGATGTAATTTAGTTACAATAAAACTCACCAACTGTAAGTGTGCAATTCAATGAGATTTGACAAATACAGTCATGTAACCCCTACTGCTGTTATGATGTATTACACTTGCATCACCAATAAAAGTTTATTTGGCGTCACTTCCCCACTTTTCTGGCCTCTGACAAAGTCTGATCTGATTTCTGTCACTGTAGTTTTGCCTTTTCTAAAATTTCATGTAAGTGGAATCATACAGCATGTAGGCTTTTGTGTGTCTCGTTTCACTGAGCATAATGCTTTTGTGGTTCATCCATGTTGTTGCATGTATCAGTTTGTTCCTTTTTAGTGTTCAATAATATTCCGTTATATGGATATATTAGATTTAGTTTATTCACATGGACATATGGTTCTTTTCAGGTTTTGGCTGTTTTGGACATTTGCTCATGTTTTCCTGTGGACATGTGTTTTCATTTTTCTTGGGTAGATACCTGGGAGTCGAATTGTAGGATCATAAGATAAGTGTGTTTTACATTTATAAGAAGCTACGTAACTGTTTTACAAAGTGGCCTTACAATTTTGTGTTCTCACTACTGGTTTATGAGAGTTATATTTGGCCCACATCCTCTATAGCTCTGGTAATATTAATCATTTAAATTTTAGTCATCCTATTGGTTGTGTAGTGGTATCTTATTGTGGTTTAAGTTTTCATTAACTTAATGAGTAATGGCGTTGTGCATTTTTTGTGTGTATTTTTTTGCCATCGTATGTCTTCTTTGGTGAAGTGTCTCTTCAAATCTTGCAGACTTTTAGGTTTTTTTTTGGTTGTTCTTTGTTGTTTTTATTTTTTTGGAGGGGGAGGGTAATTAGGTTTCTTTATTTATTTATTTTTACAGGAGGAACTGTGGATTGAATCCAGGACCTCACGCATGCTAAGCACACACTCTACCGCTGAGTGATACCCTCCCCTTAAATGTTTTTATTATTTTCTTAATTTTATTTTTAGGGAGGGAGGTAATTAGGTTCATTTATTTATTATTATTTTTTAATGGAGGTACCGGGGATTGAACCCAGGACCTCCTGCATGCTAAGCATGAGCTCTACCACTGAGCTATACCTTCCTCCTCAGACTTTTTAAAAAATTGATTTATTTGTCACTCTATTATTGAATTGTAGGAATTCTTTATATATTATGGATATAATTCCTTTATTAAATATTTGTTTTGCAAGTATTTTCTTCCAATCCATGGTTTGTGTTTTCATTTGGTTTTATTATTTATTATTGAGGTATAATTGACACATAACATTATATTAGTTTCAGATGTACAACATAATGATATTTCTATAGATTGCAAAATGATCACAAGTCCAGTTAACATCTGTTACCATATATAGTTACAAAACTTTTGTGTGTGTATAATGAGGACTTTTAAGATCTTCTTCCTTAGCAATTTTCCAATATGCAATATAATAATATTAACTATAGTCACCATGCTGTACTTCCTTTTGCTAATGATGTCTTTTTAGGAGCAAATGTTTTTAATTTATGTGAAATCCAATTTATCATTTTTTATTTCATATTTCATGTTTTTGTATCCTTTTTGGTTTTTGCTTAACCCAAGGCATACTAAGATTTTCTCCCAAATTTTTTCCCCAAATTTTATTATAGAAATTTTATAGTTTGATCTCTTTCACTTAGGTCTTTGACTCATTTCAATGAGGCACAAGTTTTTGAATCTCAAATTAAAATATCTTTTAGAAGAGAGTTTGCATCCCTCATCCCTGCACAAATAAAGAACATTAACTTGTTCACACAATTTGTCTCTACCTCCTTCCTCCCAATCAATTAAACTGAAGGAGATACAGATAGAATTGATATTTATTATTCAACCTGGTCACTCTGGGAAGTGTGGAAATTTCTTCCTTTTTGTCATTGCAATTTGTGTTATGTCCTCTCTTTCATAGCTAATGTTGAACATTTGTAGTTTTTTTCTTAATTTGATTGTTCAAATATTTTATATCTACTTTTTGCTTGCTTCTTTGGTCTCTGATAGAAATGTGTTAAAATCTTTCATTTATGAAGAAAATTAAATAAAAATTTAAAAATAAAGTAAAAAGAAACCTTCCATTTATGGTTGTTGATAATTGCAAGTTTTCATTATAAAGATTTTGCTTTATATGTCTAAAGGCTGTGCTGTTGGCTGCTACAAAGTCATAATTATTTATCTTCTTGATGCATTATTCCTTTTACTATTATCATCCATGTCTTCTTTTATCCTGTGTAATGTTTTTTGGGCTTGGTTGTAATTACTTTGACATATTTCCATAATGGTTTTCTTTAGGTTAATATTTGCCTGATAAATATTTTTCTATCCCTTTATTTCAATATGGCTTTTATAGGTGTCTCTTCAAAGCTATGTGTAGGTCGACTTTTTTTCTCTTAAAATACCATAGGAAAAATCCCAGATATTTAATTTTTTTAACTTGAAAAAATTTGTTGTTTTGTTAAGCCTTAGGAATCAAATTCCCCCATGCAGTTGATTTTCAGTGTTTCTTTTATTTGTTATTTTCCATCCACATTTAAAAAATTTTTTTAATTGAAAGTTAAAGGGTTAAATTGAAGGTTTTTTAGGGGTGGTAAACTCCTCTATGTCTGAACCATATCATCCTTGGACTGACAGTTGGATTTAAATTCGAGATTGAGAGTTATTTTCCCTCAACATTCTCAGGATGTAACTCCTTTATCTCCTGCATCCATTAGTGTTGATAAGAGCTCTACTAATTGTCATTCTTTTGTAGAAAAATCTGTCTGTTCTCTCTGGTTAGTCTTTAAGCTTTTTCATTTTATCTTTGATATTCTAATAACCAATTATTTATATTAATCCAATTCAGACTTCTACAGTGAACTATATTTAACTTTACATTTAGATGTTTTCATCTTCCACACTAGGTAAAGAATCACTGAATCATTTCATTTCAGGATTTGATAGACTTTTTTATATTGTTTTTTGACTTCTATCACAGAGGAGAAGGTTGGCTTGCTATTTTTTCTGTTGATAGTAGCCTGCTTTTTCTATAGAAGATTCCTTTATTTTTTATCTTTAAAATTCAATCAGTTTGCCAAGATGTATATGTTTTGTTCTTGATATTCTGTGTTGATTCTTCCTTTTTATAGGTGAGATTTTATAAAAAATTTTTTATTTATTCATTTTTAAATTGAGGTATAATATACACACAGTAAATTGTGTAAAGCACACTACTTATTTTACTTTATTGTGTTTTTTTATTTGTTTGTTTTGGGGGCAGATAATTAGGTTTGTTTATTTATTTATGTATTTATTTAATGGAGGTACTGGGGATTGATCCCAGATCCTCATGCGTGCTAAACCTGTACTCTACCACTAAGCTATACCCTCCCCACAAAGCACACTACTTTTAAGATTACAGTTTGATGATTTTTATTAACATATGCACCCTTGTAACTACCGACCAGTTAAAGATACAGGCTATTCCTGGTGCCCCAGATTTCCTCATGTTCCTTTTCATTCTATCCCTTATGACCATTAACTAATTCTGAATTTTGTCATTACGGATTACTTTAGCCTGTTTTTGAATTTCGTAGAAATGAAACCATATAGGATGTACTATGTTATGTCTGGTTAATTTCACTCGATAAAACATCTTTCCTCCCTGAGAGTGCATCTAGCAATGCATTCATCCATGTTGTTGCATTTATCGGTAGTTTGTTTCTTTTATTGAAGTGTAGTTTTCCATTGTGTGAATATACCACTATTTATTTATCCTTTCTCTTGATAGTAGGCTTATGGTTTGTTTCCATTTTGGGGCTACTATGAATAAAGATGCTATGAGCATTCTTGTATATATCCTTTTGTGGACATATATATTTATTTTTCTTGAATAAACACCTAGGAGTGAATTGCTGGATCTTAAGGAGGTGTATATTTAGCTTTAACAGGTGCTGCCAAACAGTTTTCTAACGTGATTGTTCCCTTTTACACTTGTGTATTCAGATATATACCCTTGTGTGTGTGTGTGCATGCTAAATGTAATAATATATTGTGCCAACGCTGGGTACTGTTGGAGGGGTGTCTGGCTTCTTTCACTTACAAAGTGCATTTGAGATTCACCCATGACTCTGTGTGTGTATACTTTGTTCATTAAATGTTACTGATGAGTAGCAGTCTGTTACTTGGATGTACCAGTTTGTTTATCTGGTAACTGCTTGAAGGACATCTGAGTTGTTCCCAGCTTTTAGTGATTATGAATAAAGCTACTATAAACATTCACGTGGTGGTTTTAGTGTGAACATAAGTTTTTGTTTCTTTGGGGTAAATATCTGGGAGTAGGATTGCTAGGCTGTTTATTAGGTATATGTTTGGCTTTATAAGAAACTGCTAAACTGTTTTCCAAAGTGGCTGTGTGCATTTTGCAGCCAGTGACATATGAGAGTCCAGTCACTCTTGCTTGCGTGCTTGCTTGCTTTGTTTCTTTCTTTCTTTCTTCGTTTCTTTCTTTCTTTCTTTCATTTTTATTGAAGTATCATCAGTTTATAGTGACTCTACATTCTTAATATTGCTATGTCAGGATTTTTTATTTCAGTCATTCTATTGGATGTATAGCATAGTCTTTAAATTTCATACTACATCCTGGTAGAGCATAGTTATCTTACTATGGTTTTAAGTTGCATTCCCTTGGTGAATAATGAGTTGAGTAACTTTTCATATATTTATTGGCTTTTCTGGAGGGCAATTGTTTTCTTTTGTCATTTTTAAAAAATTGGATCGTCTTTTGTTTGTTGACTTGAAGGAGTTTTTTTTTGTTTTTTTGTTTTTTAATATATTTCAGATACAAGTCCTCTGTCTAATGCATGTGTTGTGGCTTATCTTTTCAGTTTCTTAATAGTGTCTTTTCATGAACAAAGCATTTTAATTTTAATGATGCCTACAGTAGGCTGACTAATGGCCCCTCAAAGATGACAACATCCTAATCCCTGCAAACTGTGCGTTTATTACCTTACATGGCCAAAGGGAATTTTCAGATGTAATCAAGTTAAGAATCTTTAGATGGGAAGGTTATTTTGGATTATCTAGG